>NW_019170471.1:174076-349539 GCF_001890805.1 Aspergillus glaucus CBS 516.65 | reverse complement strand
TTCTCTCTCTCTTTGCAGCGTTCGTGACAGAATATTATCTGACTTGCACGCTCATGTGAAACAGCCCTATCTTCAACTACTTCTTACATCGAAGCACTTCTACAAACAAACCAACAATATGCGTTGGTTGCGCTGGCGCTCTAAGAAACCAAGCAAAGCTGCCAAAGCACTTTCGAGTGACTCACCCTCTAAAGGTTTCAAGGTCCTCGGGCTCGATGAAGACACGGGCCCAAATATCCAGGGAATGCTCAGACAACGGGCTTACAAGCCCACCGTTGAGCACAAGAAACCAATCGCACAGTGGCGCTTCCAATTGAGCCAGTATGAGAATATTTTTCAAGTGGAGCATCTCAGAACAGCTATCCGCCTCAATGAAAACCATAAATTTGGAGGCCGCCCGGGTAAAATCGTGCACTTACAAGACGGGGTTGTGATGCCCAGAAACGAGATAGTGAAGCCCTATTGTATTGATGTAAGTCTTACTCACTCACTATGCTTGGAGCCAGGTGAGTTCTAACTTATATCAGGATTTTGGGAGACAACCGGCGCAGCGGTCGAGTCGTCCCAGGAGGTGACTCGACAGCTTGGAGCATGTGGCGAAATGCACGCCAATCTCTAATGTACTGTGGTAGCCTTTTGGTTTCTACACCGTCTTACTCTCACTACTCGTCAATCCCAGCTTTCAGACGATTTCCGCATGCCAGGAACTACAGGCAGCGACGGGTGCAAAGTGGTAGGCAGCAGTAACTCGATCTCGCCACCCGAATGCTCACCAATGACTCCTTATGCTAATTTTCAAGAAGCCTTGGTATTCGACTACAGCCAGGAGCTGCAATACTAATCAAATCCATGTGGCTGCCTTCCTTCACGTTGCGCCTTGAGGACAGCTTGGCTCCGTGTCTACCTGAGATCAGAGATATATGAGTCCCTGATCCAGTTTTCTCACTTTGAGAGATTTTTATGGACTAGTCTAGTCTATTTCATAATCGATATACACGACTGTTAGAGCATAATTCGTTATGTTAAATTATGCTCATATTTAGCATCTGCAGTATTATACCCGATGTGGTAATAGTCACTTGAGGCAGAAATTAACAGCATCGATGACCATTTTTGATGTATTTCCCATTCATGACTTGATAAATAAGCTTCTTACAGCACCGAAGTAGTTGGCTAACAATATGGTCAACTTTCTCATCCCTGACAGCGAGCTGTCTTCAGCAGAGGCTCGCCCAATGCCGATCCCATCGCGCCCCAATGACCCACCCCTCAAAACATCAAGCTCTTCAGCCTCAGCGAAAACAGAGGTTCAATGGACCGGTCAATGATCACCGAAGCACCCCGCGTACCCTTTGACGTCGACGGTCGAATCGCGGAGCTACGTTCTTATTTGAATGAGTACTTCCAGAATCAAACACAGAATATCAGAACAGCCTTTCGCCTTTAGGAAGAGGGTAAATTGCCAAGTAAAGGGATTAATCCAGTTCTCTGCATACAAGACGGAGTTGTAGTTCCTATCCAGGAGCTGCAGGTGCTCGGGAAGCCCTATTGGATGGAGGTTAGTGTTGCATGCTATACTTGACGATGAGGGTATTTTGACCTAGAATATGGTATTGCATATCAACGTTAGATGCAGGTTGCTTTCACCATCTGGCAGTGGCCGCTTCCATCAAGTCGACACCATGGGCATTTCAATTCCCGATGTTATTATTACGTCTCAAGAAGCTTTGATAAGATCCCACCTTCAGAGTACAGTGTCTATCTAGCTGAAATATGGTATTGTGTTCAATATCCTTGTTTTAAGAGCATTCTCTGGACTAGATGTGAGTAGATACATTTTTAGTCTCTCGTAATAGACATCTATGGGTGAGCGGCCGTTAGGGCATAAATGTTATGTCGAATTGTACATGTATTTATCCATCGCGTATGTAATCACTTACAAATCACGTGATATATGAAGGCCATACCTCCACCTGCGCTCACCACACTGTAACTCTTGGATATTCCTAATGTTTCTTTAATAAACTCCATCAAAATCAATTCTACTATGCAGCGTGCTAGTAAACACTAGTACAATATCCATAGTCCATGACCTGGCCCCCGGATAGTCAATCCCCCACAAACCACCACATTCCGATGACACAAACTACTCTCTTTCTTTCTCTTTTCTAAACTCGCTTCTCAGCTTCCCCGGAATCGAATCCGCGTATACCCCTCGATTGCATGGTTAGTCAAGGCACCATGCTACCACCAGAGACATGACATCGCGAGAAGATAGTGTCCTGGCCGCCAGAGACCCGTCTCTTGTTGACGAGAACGACTGGGAGGAATTCAGCCTGTCCGAGGTCCGGATCCTGGTCCCGGGAAAGTCACGATATGCGAATCTGCTTGCGGCCTCGCCTGAGAATCCTGTGCAGGTGACGGGATGTTTGGATGAGGTGGAGGAGGAGCAGGAGTCTCTTGGTGCGTGCTTCGTGTACTGTGTGTTCGGGATTGCGCTAACTTTCAATGTCTTGAATAGTCCTCGACGAAGAATACCAATCGAAGCGCATTGTCATCGAAAACGTCACCCACTACGCCTACGGCCAACATAACGATGGAGAAGTCGGGATATGGGTTGCTGGTCGTGCGGGCTGGTTCTCCATTTCGCCTGCAAAGGGGTACCGGCCCCTGTTCAACGAGATAGTCGAGGCCATCGATTTGTTATATTTCCTTGCGGACCGGCATCAGAAAAAGCGCAATAAGCGGAAGGATTGGAATCCCAGTGTGGAATACTTGTGTGAGGAGGTGGGTACTTGTACACTGAAATACGGTGGACGGCACTGACATCGTTCTAGTATGTTAGTCATACCCACGGGATCTGCGAGGATACGGACGATTCAGCAGAGGTTTTCTATAAATACCACGGCTTTTTGCTTTCGCAGATGATCAAGGGTGAGGAGGGTGTACAATGGACCAAGTCGAATCTGTTTGAACATCTCTGTGAGAAGTTTCCTGTGAGTCGCTGTGCCACCGCACTTCGCTGTCCGCGGAGTACTAATCTCATAACAGGAAACGTACGAAGAGATCAAGGCCGAAAACGAAGCGAAAGAGGACGAAAAAGAACAAACCCCAGAAGAACAAATCGAGACGCACAGCACACCCGAGAAGAAAACCCCACCCCCGGATTCGGCTACAGTTCCCCAAACACAAGCAGACACAATATACCAGGTCATCATCGACCTGAAAGAAGCTGGGTACTTGGCAAAACGCGAACTGAACCTCGACCTGGTTATTTCGACTGTGGTAGACCGTTTTGAAATTGGTAGCCGCGAGTATGCGGTTGATCTTGTCGCCGCGAGGGCGAAGAACGTCCTTAAATTAATGGACGAAGCGAAGACAGCCCACTTCGACTGGTCCCGCAAGGCCATCTACCGCGAGCTCAAATCAGCCACAAAGCGGAAGAGGAATCCAGAAGATATCACCTTAACACCCTTACGACCTCGCTCGAATGACAAGGATGAGTCATCTAATGAAGAAAGCGAAGAACAAGACGACCACCCTAGACACCGAAGACGCCGTGTCCGCAAGTCTGTTCTTCGGCCTAAAGTCAGCTCCGTCTCAGCCAAACAAATCGGAAAGAGAACTCGAAGCACCGCCGCCGATGATGACGGATACTTATCGGACGAACATCCTCACGATGGGCAGGATGACTTCGAAACACCAAGTAAAATCCGCGGCCACGAACTAGTCCGCGACCCGCTCTCCACAACCAGGGCAAAACGGACCCGCTCCGTCCTCTCAGACGCAGATATCCATTCAAAAACACCTTTACGAAAACTCGTCCTGAGCAGAAATACCCCCGCCCATGGCGCAGAACTAGAACGAGAACCCACCGCCGAACCAGATGACACATGGGCCTGCCAATTCCGCGGATGCGAAGCGGTCGTTGAACATAGCAGCTCGGAGCGCGGACAAGAGCTGGTTGAAGACCACCGTGCCAGTCACGAGGTTGATACACAGACGAAGTTGGATTTGGTCTTTGCGGAGAAGCAGCTCAATGTCGGTATGCCTGTGGATAATCTTCTCAGTCGGATTAGGGAGATGGGGGTTGGGTTGTTAGGGGAGATGGATAATGCTGCTAGTGCTAATGAGGTGTAATGCGCCATGATATCATTGTCTTGCAACTGGTAATATAAAAAGGTTGAATGCATGAGATACGGGGCGTTGATCGATATTACGGGAGGCATGACCTGATGAAACTTTGTTTAGATGTCTTGGAGATACCAAACGCGAAAGATATTTAAATGGATTCTACTTTTTTATTTTATGTAAAATAGGGAACGCTCTATGATTATTTTGTACATGTACAAGCCAATCCCAATCAAAACGAAGCAGAACAGCTTTTACTTTCCATACCCAGAACAACTAAAGAATATCACCTGCAAACATTCAAACACCCCTGTCGAGTATCAATCACGACCGTGCCTTGGCTCTCTTGCTCTTACCCGGTCTCTTAGGACCACCAGCCTTCATCTTCTTGTGCGAGAAGCTGCGCAGATCACCAGTAGACGCCGCATCGCCGCTCTTAGCATGCCTCTTCTTTCCTCCGAATCCGAACTTCTCGTTCCTCTTCTGGCGCTTGGCGCCGGGCTTGTTGGGGTCAGTACGGGCACGCTTGCGGCTACCGTCCTGGTCGGCGTTGTCAATGGCGACGTCGAAGAGGTCGTTGGCATCCTCGGTAGGGCCGGAGGAATCAGTCTTGCGCTCTGTTATCGCATTAGTATTGTACTCATAAGCATTTGTCAAGGTAAAGAGGACTCACTCTTCTTGAGAGCAGTGATCTTCTCCAAAGTCTCCCTCTTCTCCTTCTGCCTCTGCTGCAGCTTAGCAACCTGCACTTGCTTCCCGAACTTCTTCAGATCGCGCTGCTTGCGCGCCTCCGCGGCAGCCTTCTTATTAGCCGCCTCATCATACAACTTCTTCTTAATCCTGCCCATATGCTCATCCGACTTGACCATCTCGGCAAAGTAGTCACCAGGACGAGTAAACGGAACGCCCTCCTTCTTGAGCAAGTTGCGCGCAGTCAAGGCGGCAGATTGACAGACCTTGTAAAAGGCCAGTTCGCGGTTAATGTCGTCGTCGGGGTCAGGGACGTCGATGGGTTCTTTGGAGACGAGCGAGTTGTGCTCTGAGAAGGGGGTTTTGGGGGTGATGAAGGAGATGCGTTTGAGGGAGGTGTTGATTGCGGCGGAGTTGTTGATAGTCAGGCGTTGGTGGGGGATCACGTCCTCGCGTTCGTCGTCGTCGAGGTCGGAGAGGGGGATGTCTTCTTCTTCTTCTTCTTCGTCGCCTTCCTCGTCCTCGTCCTCGTCTTCTTCGCCTTCTTGCTCGCTTTGCTCCTCGTCGTCGTCGGATGCGTCTTCATTGTCGTCTGGCTTAGGTTCCGACTTCTTGGACTTGGAGGTCTTCAAGAAATTGTCAGCAATTGCGCATAAACCAAGAAAAATCTTCAAATCAAATAACTCGCGCATACCTTCTCCTCCTCTCCCATCTTCACATCCTCATCCTCAACACCACCCTTCTTCTCCTTCTTCTTCTTCTCCGCAGCCTTGACTAGCTTCTTCTGCTTCTCAGCATCATAATCCCTCCCCTTGTGGTCATCAAGAGCCTGGAGGAGCTTGCTTCTCTTAGGCATTGCGCTTTTTCTTATCCTTATCCGGATATCTTCAAAGAAAAAGGAAGAAAAAGTGTAGTAAATTGTGTTGAAAACGAGACCGCCGACAGACAGACCTTCAGCAGACGGGAATTTTTTTGGGATGGCGCTAGGGCCCGATTGGGATTAGTGTGTACGATAAGGCGGTGCTAGGACGGATGGGGTTAGTGGGAGTTCGGTATCCGGGGGAATAGTTGATCCGGGATCTTATCGGCTTTATTTACGGGAGTATGTCACTCCTGGTTGTATTCGAATACATAGGGATCTCGATTTAAAACTTTCGTGGGATTCGGCTTTTAGTCCGGTGTTCTAACTTGGTATACGCAATTGCAAACAGGAGTATCAGCACCATGACCGAAGACGCTAAGCCCACTGAAGCTGTCGCCCCTCCTACGGGGGAAACGCTCCAGTCGCAGCAGGTTGGTTACACAACATACGAGACTCGACATAGATAACTGACTATGCTTCCATGTACAGAACACAGATGCACAAGGCCACTTCAACGCAGCAGTCGACGAACTCCTGGACCAACTACAGCACAAATTCGACAATGTTTCAAGGGATATGTTTGGGAAGTGTGAGTTCCCCTTTTCGCCTACTCGGTGGTGGATCGCAAACTAATTCACATACTGCTGGTAGTGGACGACATGGCGCATCGACTGGACGACCTCGAATCTTCGCTAACGACTATTACGGACGATGCGACGCCTACGCCGGCGAAGTGATCAGTTTCTCTGAGTTCTGTGCTGCGTTGCGAAGCGATTTATACCCTTCTTTTGATATTGTGAATAGTAGTGGAGTTTGCGTTGTTTATAAGGAGAGATGAGAGAGTTGCATATTTACGCCCTCGAAGAGTGGCAGTTTCAAGCATATATTGAAGATACCCAGTGTTATATAACTAGATCGGGATACATAGAGGACAAGCTTTTCTGTGATTTCCAAAGCATCATATCCAAAGTCATATTTCATATCATGACAATTTATCATCCTTTTACCTCTTCCAACATAACCAATATTTCACGAGAAGCAAAAGAAAACAGCAGCAAGAGCTGAATGAGCGTTTACAGCTCATCCTTCTCATCCCGCTTACCACCACCCAAGAACTGGCGCAGAATGTTACTGCGCGAGACAAGCTCATCAACCTTCTCAGGCGCAGAGCCACCCTTCTGAATAATCTTGCTCAGACGAGCAAACTCCTTCTCAGCATACCCCTGGTTCTGGCTAAGCTTCTCAGCAACCTTAACATAGTACTCCGCGTACTTGTCCTGGATACCCTTCACGCTCTTCTTAACCTCCCCAACAAGGTCCTGGAAGTTGCGCGAGGCAACATACTTGCCAACAAATGCGTCAACCTTGGAAATAGTACCAGCCTTCTCGTCAAGACCACCGCCGACGGTGCGGTGGGTACCGGCCTTTTCGTTCAGGAAGTCAACGAGGGCTTGCTCGGAGCGACCGCCCTGGTACGCCTCGGGCTCCTTGGAGCCCTTGGGGAAGAACTTGATGGTGGGGTAGCCGGTGATGCCTTGTTCTCTGGCGAGGGACTTGGCGTTCTCGGCTTCGGCGTCAACCTTGGCGACGACGACGTTGGGCTCGAGGATGAAGTCGTTGGCGAGGGTTTCCCAGGTGGGGGCGAGGCTCTTGCAGTCTGCAACGGTTAACAAGTCAATCAAAAACAAGACAACGCAATTGGTGACTTACGTCCACACCACGGCGCAGTAAACGCAACAAGCACATCCTTCTCACCACCAATAAACTCCTTAAACGACGCATCAGTCAGCATCTCGACCTGCGAGGGCTCCTTCTTCGGCCCCCGCGGCTTCACCCCAGTCTTATCCGTGATCCAAGCACCCAAACTCTCCAGATCCCGACCACCCTTATAATCCTCGGGCTTATCACTCTTTCCATCGAACCACTTCAGCGTGGGGAAACCCTGGATACCGAACCGACGGCCCAATTCGCGGTGCTCGTCCGCATCGACTTTACCAACAGTGACCTTGTCGGAGGCGAAAGCGAAGGACTGGCCGAGCTCTTCATAGACGGGGGCGAGGGTCTTGCAGTGGCCGCACCAGGGGGCGAAGAATTCGACGAGCGCAGGTTTGCCGGATTGTAGGACGATGCTGTCGAAATTTTTGGTGTCGAGGTCGACGACGGCGGGATTGGCGAGAGCCAGGCCCATGAAGGTGAGGCAGCTCACGAGGAGCGTGCTAAGGCGAGTCATGGTGGTTGTTTAGGACTGATATAATCAATCCAAAATATATAACAAGAAATATAATGACCACCACCTATCTAATAATAAAGTAAGGTGATGGAAGAGTTGAGGTGTCGAGTCGATGTATGAAGCCCCAAAATGATCGACGGATTTATCAGCGCCGTGGAAGAGGCCACTTGGTCCATAGCGGGCATGACATCCACGGTTTACAATGCACTTATGGTGAAACAGCAGCACTCCACGGAATATATACTTGTAGGGCAAAATTGTAGGTATCTCGTCTAGATTCTTGTCGTTCCTACATACAATTACATGTAGCCAAATGTATACTCCCGTCTGTATACACCCGTCAACAAGGCGACGTCTGTATCGCGGCGACCTCGTAAGCATTGTCTGTAGTAACTATCACCGTCTTCCGGCCAACCACGCATTGGTGTTGTCCCATGTCTTTGCGTCCTTGGCCTCTTTACCAGCACCCTGCGTTGCCTTGTAAACCTATTCACCAGTCAGTATTGAACACCCTAAGAAAAATGGGAAGGTACTCACCGCATCCCACAACTTGAACGCCAGGTCCAAGTTCCCGCTAAAGCTGTCGCTGTGCTGGAACCAGGCCTTACCCTTCGCCTTCGTCTCTGCTCGAGCCTCTGGCGAGGTCGGGTTAGTCTGAGCTGGCAGATCGTCCAAGTATGTCCGGGCAGCGATTCCGAGACCGCAGTCATTGTCGTTGATAAAGGGAAGCCTATACATATATCAGAATTGCTACTTTCCTCTTTCTGTGAAGTATACTTACTTGAGAGTCATTTCCGACCAGTCCTCACGGTCACGGTCCGCATCACCGCTGAGAAACAGTTCGGCCAGAACAGCCTCAATCAGGATGCGGAGCGTGGAGCGGACTTGGGAAACCAAGGAGCGGTAGCAGAGAAGTTGTCTGCTTAGAGGTCCAGAATATCCAATGGGCTTGTGTTGTAGTTTACCGATACACGCAACACGGGAAACAAGGAGGTTAAATGTCTTGTCGTCATCTGAAAGAATCCAAATCAGCTTTGCTTGCTGCAGCAATTGTTCTCAAAGTATCTTACCTGACCCTCTCATGGGACCACCAGAGAGATGCGAAAACCACTGCTTAGTATTCAGGAGACCAAGACGGGCCATCTCAATAGCAAGGAAGGTAGACTCTTCAAGGTTGTCCGCCGGGTCTAAGGCTGAGAGTGCTTGTTCAAAACCCTCACCCCAGGGAGTGAGTTCATGTTTCTCGTTAATATAACCCCGAAGTTGCAGGAACCGCCAGTAGACATTCGAAAGAACCTCGTCTTGCGACGATACCGCCTTTGACAGTTAACATTTAGATCATGGCGGTAAGCAATGATATACACACCGGAGAATCCTTTCCTGCAAAAGACTTGGGTACAAAGTCTCTATCCTTCAAGCTTTGAACGGCAAATCTAAATGGCCCGGCAGTTTCCTGGGTATTGTCAGTCGTATATAATAGATAAAAAGTAAGGATACGGACCGGCAATTTCTTGAGCTTCTCTGGAAGCTGCTCGCTGTTAATTTTCCACGATTTGATGGTGTCCTTAACTGAGAGATTCTTCAGGTTGATCGAGCGGTCCGAGTTCTCGTCGAACCAAGTGCGCACATTAATCACCTTAGTCTGATAGAAACGGTGCAGGGTGTTCGCCACCAAAGAGATTGCCTGAGCCCTGATTGGCGTAAGAGTGTCACCCACGACCTGGCGATAAATCGGGGTGTCTTCCGCACCCAGAGGCAAGGAGACCAAAACTTCACTGGAGGTCAAGGTATTCGGGATATCAGCTCCCAGGATTCCCTTGGAGAGGTAAAAGTACAGCTCCTCAGGAAGTCGCTGCCCGATTATTTCATGCATATCATTAGAGGTATTGTCCGGATCCATTGGCGCAACCTTTCCATCCACATCGATAAACACATGGTGCTTCACAGTCATGTAAGCCCGTTTGTAAAGGTCCGTGTACTGAACATCTTGCACGCGGCGGTCTTCTTCGAATTGGGCGCAGAGAGCGAGGGCGCTTCTCCCGGCAAGGTTGAACATTGGCAGGGCATCGCGGACGGTGGGCCCCTTGGCCGGGAAGGGTTGGGTCTCAAATGCCGGGAACGTTGGCAGGAACGATGAACCCAAAAGAAGACAGAAGTCCAAGAACTGGTCATTCGTTAACTTGCCCAACTCCTCCTGGCAAGTCTGTTTTGTGATCCAGAAAAACTGCGCCGGCTCGGAGTCAATCCGGGTAATCAGCTTGTCGACATTGAACAGGAGGATTTCGGAAGATCCAAAGACTGCATCGACGAGGGGGTTCGGGCCGCTTGTGAGGTAGGCAAGCTGTTGGGTAAAGACCATTAGCATTCGCAATCGCCTTATGGGTTATTATACTCACCTGAGCCGCAGCGCTATACGGGGCAACAATAAAGTCCAATCCATTCTGAAGGAGAATCCGTTGCAAGAACTTGTAGAAGTTCACCGGAGGGGGTGTACCTAACAACCTAGTCAGACGTGGGGAAGGCCTCGACTATTATCCCGGGCAAGGGAGGAAACATACCAGCAGAGCTAAACGCATCCACGACTTGATCCGCCTGCTGCTGATCGTAAAGATCCCAAGCCTGCCCAAAAGCCCGTACCGACTCAGGTCGCACGTGGGGTCGCCGGTCCTTCTTGCCAAACTCGAGGCCATCGAAAACAAAAACACAAGCCACGCCCAGATTCTTAAAGATCTGCAGCTCCCGCTCGATGTTGTTCTTTAGCGCGAATGGGAAACCGCCCAGTGCGATCAGGAGAGGTTCGCGGGTGGACTGGTGGAGGAGGTGTTGGGTGATGTAGTGCGACGCATCGATACCGACCACGGCCCCTTTGAGGGCAGAGAGGGGGAGAGACTGGAGGCGGGTGGAGGCCCATTCATCCAAGGCACGGACTGTTCAGAATAGCGATAACTTGGTCAGTATCAAATGGAAGAGTGAGCTCAGTAGTGTACAGGTGGGAGACTTACTCGCCATGGTTGCGGCAGTGTCGAGCTAAGCAGATGCCAGCCCCAGACGATAACGAAGGTGAGGAAAGAAAGGTAAGATAAGATCCTTTTCAGGAAGCGAGAGAATAAGAAAAGAGACACACAACCCCGACTGTCTCGTGGATTCAGCTTGGACTTGTCGCGACAGTTGGTTGGAGTTGGGCGGAGCGGAGAGTCGATGATTCCGATGGGTTTGTTGTTTATGCTCTGCCTCAGTAACCAAAACGAGGACAGAATACTTGTACACACGATGTTGAATGCTGCAGTGGTTAATATATGCTGACAATGCTGACAGCTATATAAAAACTAGAGGCAAACAAGCGTTGACGTCGAATACACCACAACGTTAGGTAACTATCTGATACCAATAAACCACTCGAAATATATATCGAATCTAGCATCTGCAATCTACTCTGCTAATCCATGCTCATACATATATCCGCAAAAACAGAACTAATGCATCATGATGTTAATGGAAGCACAATAACGTATCTCAGCCAAGCTGCTTTGTCTAATAAAAATCGTCCGGCTCTGATTGACTCTGATAGGAAGATAAGAATCTCTCCGCATGCCTTGCCTATATCCATCACATGACTGTAATACAATTCTCATTTATCTGTGAGTCTATCTCAGCTTATTCAATTTCCTCGAGAAGTATTCATTCCTCAAGGAAAGAAGAGAATGGCTGCAATCAATCTCCCCATCATCGACATCTCGAACCCCCATGACCTCTCCATGGGAAAAGCCATGCTCGACGCAGCAGCCAAATACGGCTTTTTGTATGTGGCTAGCCAGAGCACTGAATTTAGTGCTCAGGATGTGGAGAGAGCGTTTGGATTGGTATGTACTGTACCTAATTGAGAAACTCAGTTGCTAACTGCTCGCAGTCGAAGGATTTCTTTGCATCTCCGGTTGAGGAGAAAGCTACTTGTCGGATCACGCCTAGTGTTCGTCCCGGATACCAGCTGAATGAGCAGTTTCTAACTGAATTAGAATCGAGGATGGTCCGGTATGCATGTTGAGACACTCGATCCAGAACATCAACGGGTATGACTACCTCAACACAAGATAGAATGCATAGCTAACACCATCCAGACCGGCGATTTCAAGGAGTACATACCCTACACCTCAACAAAAACCCTCTACACTTGCTAACGAAAGCAGAGGCATGAACTTCGGCGAATTCACCGCCGGCAAAGCTCCCCAACCCCTTCCCCCCTCGTTATCCCCCCACGAAGCAACCCTCGATCATTTCTCCACCCTCTGCCGCAAAACCTGTGATCAAATCCTAACCCTCCTAGCCCTGGGCCTAGAGGTACCCCCTCCCCCCTCTCCACCCACAGCCCCTCTATATACGAATATATCTAACCCAAAACAGGTAGACCCAACCTTCTTCACAACCCGCCACGACCCCATCCACGGCCCCTCAGGATGCACCCTGCGCTTCCTGTACTACCCGTCCCTCACATCCCCGGCAACAGCGTCCTACAAGCATGACGAGGATGTGCGTGCGGGCGCACATTCGGATTACGGGAGTATAACGCTTCTTTTCCAGAGGCCGGGACAGCCGGGGTTGGAGATACTCACGCCCGAGGGGGAGTGGGCGGGTGTTCCTGTTGAGCCTAATCAATCATCCCAGGGCCAAGGGCAGGGATTTGCATTCCCGCCCATCCTGGTGAATATCGGGGACTTACTTAGTTACTGGACGGATGGGCTGCTGAAGTCGACTGTTCATCGGGTTGTTTTTCCGTTGTCGGAGCAGAGGGCTGAGAATGAGAATGAGCAGAATCGGTATAGTATTGTTTACTTTTGTCATCCGGTTAACACGACGGAACTTGTCCCCGTGCCGAGTACGATTGTCGATGCTCATCGCGAGGAGCGAAAGGAGAGTCAAGATGATAAGGTTGGGTTTGGAGGTGGTGCGGGTTACTTGGTCCCTGGGAAATGGGCACTGACGGCGAGTGAACACTTACAGGCGCGGTTAGCCGCGACGTATACTTACTAGAATTAAGGCTCGAGTCATTAACGGGATGGAATATCGAATGATGTTCATAGTACTTGTATATCCAATCACGTCTATCTACACCGTAAATCCCTGTCATAACAAGTCTTTGAAGATCTGAAACAAAACGCAGCTGAAACAAACAAAGAAACCAACGCCTTCGAGAATCATACATGTCAATGCCAGATGGCAAGAGTAAACGAAACGGAACCATGAGAGCCCGGAAAGATAGTAAAGTAAAACACGAAAGAAGAAAAACATGAAACCTGTACGCCTGCTGTGCTCCGTTTTGCTAGAGAGGGCTCTCATCAACGTGGCATAAATAAAGAGTATCATTATAATACCCGGTATCTGCTGGAGTCAGTATAGGTCAATCATGCACAAGGTAGGGGGGACGTACTGTTTGAGTAACTCCTCAAGGCTGTCTGCACTGCAGGCACGACCTTTGGGAATTTGTCTGAAAATCTCGACAATAGTAGCAAAGACATCACCTCCCCGGTAGGCCAGCAAAGCCGGAGCTTGGATGTGGTCCATCTCAGCGATTTCCTGATGAAGCTTGACAAAGTGTGTAGTGACATTCCGGCGGGCAATAGTGTTGAGACAATCCTCAACAATACCACTAGCACTGGACTGTGAATAGTCAGCAACTAATATAGACATAGATATAGCAAGTGAAAAAAGTGAAACATACCTCAGGATCATAAACACAAACCACAACAACCGTATCAGCCGTAACCTGCTCAATAGCATCCAAATACCCCGCCGCATCGACCGTATCAACACCCCCAAACCTCTTCCTCCTCGGACTCGACCGTCTCATATTCCGACCCTGCAGCTGATTCATCCTCGACTCCCGCCACTTGCGCATGAATCCCTCCTCATCCTCATCCTTGGCCCCATCCCTTGGCGGGGAGGAGTGGTTCAAGGGCGTGGTGTCATCCGAGACGAGCCCGCCCAGTGTCCGGCGGTGGGATTGTTTCCTGGCGCGCTCGAAGGCCTGGGCGTCGGCGATGACACCCTTGGGACCCGTGTTGGCGTCGAAGACGGTGTTGGGGACGTGGTAGGTTGCTGTGCGCGAGCGCATGGTGTCGTTTTCGTCGTCGGAGTCGGAGAGGGGGTTTGCTGAGGGGTCTTCTTGGTCTTCTTCGGTATCGGAGGGGCTCGAGGCACGGTCACGATCTTCGGGGTGAGAGGAGTATTTCACCTTGGAATTGTGGAGGAGTTGGTTGAATTCGTCTTGGGCAGCAGAGGACATGATGAAAGAAGAAGAGCGAAAGACGGGGAAAAAGGGATCTTTTATAAAATAAAAACCAGGCAGACGATTTAGCGGTCAGATAATTTTTTGCTTAATTTTTTTTTTTTATGCACAGCCCTACTAGATAATCAACGGGCGAAGGAATTGTTGAAAGAAGTGGTGTACTGTCCAACTTGTCCGTTACGGGCGACTGACTCCGTTTCAGAACCAAAAGTGGCACCTCCCTTTCTGCCCCCTGAAAATTGACGAAACGGGAAAAGCCTGAGATAAACACTCCGCCGATCTTGCTTTTGGCGAGTCGTGTCAACGTTCTTCGGCACTTCTGACTGCGGCAGCAAAGCAACTTGGTACTTCTAGCAATAACAATCGGCGGCTACTGAAACAAAGCACAATAGACACGGAAGCGAGATGAAAACCATTGAGCCCCTGATATGTACTTGTACGTACAGTACGGGCAGTTTCAGCGGAGATCATCGGAATTGTTTATCTCCAGCAAGTACCGGCTCCAGTTATTCCGTACTCCGCCACGCGGAATCGAAGGACGACAGAAGGTTCCATGGCTTTGCTTTTTTGGTAGGGATTGCTTTGTCTGTAGTCTGTACATAGTAGAAGAAACTCACGTGTGTACCCTGTACTAGTAAGGATTAGAGAAATGGTCTAGATTAATTGCTTTGTTTATCCTATCCACTGCGGTACGGAGACTAAGGCGAATCAACTAGCGGAACACTATCCGATAAAGAAAGAAAGAAAAAAACAAGCATAGGGCAGTCAACAGGTCATGAACCATCTTTCTAGAAGCATTCGACTCAGCGCACACACGCGACACCTACAAAAACTCAATCTCATGCCAACGCAATCATCAAGCTTCCAGACAGAATTGAAACAAACCATGGCCATAGCACATCCATCGTTGCCAGAGTACTTGGAAACGGCACAACCACGGATACGGAGTAAGAGTGAAGTCATAGTCGTTAGAACTCGAGTCATTCGGGTTTAAAGGAATTCCATATCAATTCTGTGACCGGATAGGAGAACCCACTAAACTAGTCCTAGTCCATTTAGCATACCTCTAGGCCAGACCCTGATATCGGAGAATACCACTATAGCACTAACACTACTAAAAAGACCACAAAAAACGGATTTCAAATCTCGCTGATCAAAGACGAAAACTCGACCGTATTCTCCGTTCTCCATACGCACTCCGGAGTACTCTGTACGGAAGATTGAAATGATGTTTACATTAATCGGGGCAGCCGCGATGATAATCCTACTCTAATCACCCCAAGTGGAGTCACTTGTCACAGAATCCCCGACAACGACTTTTTTCTATTCAGGGCATATGCTCTGCCCATTCTGCTACACCGTGGATAATCTTAATTTTCTTATCTTTGTTAGCGAACATTTCTGACACCGGTATAACCCCTTGAACTCTATAAGTACCGAATGTTTAATTTTCGGCATTTCTAGTTCACGATTGTGTACTCTGTAGACGATATTGGAGCCCTCCGAGACAGACAGAATACGGAGACTGTGGGCTGCATATTCTGAAGCAACCGGATTCCGAACGCGATGCTGCATCTGGTTATACGGCCGTTTAGTGGATCTTTCCCTGTTGTGATGCAATCGCACTACTATTGTTTAGTACAGAGTAGTCCTCCGGAGAATATGTACAGCAATGTAAGGGCCATCCAGCCAAGACGATGGATATCGGTCAACCTCCGATTCTCACAAGTACTGCGTGCTATTCTGCACTCCGTACAGTGTACTCCGTACGGAGTCAGACCCTGCCGAGAATAGAAAAGGGAGGACTAGCTAAAACGGGACCATCCCCCGTGTCAGGATCCTGGTCCTTATATGGATATATGAAGAGGCGCGGTGTCATTTGCGGGTTGGGTTGTAGTGACTTCGGATAGGCCTCCGGATATTATCTTGCATATCCTCGGATGCAGAAGCGGCTGGCAGATGTAGTGCGTCTGACATCTGGTCGATGACGCGGAGAATATCTCCGTTAGGATTGGATTGACATTGCATGTTACAGGAGCCGATGGTGCATATGATGGCGTGTACTGGCTAGGCTGACTCCAGTCGATGTTGGATTATCTCGATGGCAACACCTGTTTCTGTCCATTCTCTCCAAGGACTAGACAATGCTGTTTGAATTGCTGTAACACTGGCATCATACTACAAGAAGACATTTATTATTCGATTAATCACTCCAACACCCCAGATTTTAACTTTAAAGCGGCTTCAAGAATAAAGTCACAAAGGAAATTGATCAACTGAAATATAGTATAAATCCAACACCAACAGACAGTCCCATATAACAAATAAGTGTAAATAGAAGACATCCATCCCCTTCCGATTCACATCCTCAACGTGGTGAATTAGAAGTAAAAAAATGAAAATGAAAAAGAAAATACAACGACCAAAGTCTGGCCATGGCCTATCCAGAAACAAACCTTCCCTTTCCACCACAAATAGGAAATACATAAAAGCGCAGGTACATGAGTTCAGGATAAAGGGAATATGGGGTAATGAACAAGATGGTAAAAAATAGAAAAAGGGGGGAAGATAAAAATCATCCGAGTCTTGTCGACAAACGCCAAATCGATCGCTATGTATATCGCTTCTATCCGATGTCTTTGCGCGTAATCGTCGCCGACTGACCACCTCGGATTCTCGGGCGTTCGTCCATCTTCTCCCACCCAAATAGCATATTATGGTAAAGCGGCCGAGCGGTTACTCGGTCAATAAGAATTATCGTACAATGGCGGAACGTTTAACCCATCGGTATGAGAAATAACCAAGGAAAAGAGGGGAATAAAAATGAAGAAAAGAAGAAAGAAAGGCGTTCGAATGATGACGTTGCAAAGATTGGCGACGTGGGTATCTTGGTTCTGAATTTGTTTACCAGGCCCAGACCTTGAGCTGTATGGGGGAAGGACACATTAGCAAGCTGTGCCATTGGGCTAATGAGCAGGGTGCAACTTACCAAAGAATCCCAAGATCCAGTACACAAACTGATGCCGTCGTTGCTAACACCAAGACAGCTGACACGGTTCTCGTGGCCGCTCAGAGAACCAACCTTTTCACCCCGCAGGACATCCCAGACCTGATTCATCGCGTTAGCATACAGGCTGCTTCATACAGAGAAAGTCATAAATACCTTGCACTCAAAGTCATCGTAACCTGCAAACAGTAACCGTCCAGAAACGGAGAAAGCAACAGATGTAATACCGCACTGCACTTGGTCGTTCTGGATTGAAAATTAGCTTTGTTCTCTTTTTCCTTGGAGACGCGCCAAGGCAAAGAGCTTACCTGGTAGGTGTTGAGTTCGCGGTCGGCACGGATGTCGAAGAGACGGCAGGTGGTGTCATCGGAACCGGTACCGAAAGCGTTTCCGTCGGGGAAGAATTGGATGGCATTGATGTCCGACTCGTGTCCAGCAAAGGTCTGGACGGCCTTACCAGTACGGACATCCCACAGTTTGGCGAAAGCATCACAGGCGCCCGAGACGAAGACGTTCTGGTTGGTCGGGTTGATGCTGATGGACATGACGTCGCCCAGGTGGTCGGCGAACTCGGTCACCTTTGAGCCGGTCTCGATATCCCACAGCATACAGGTCATGTCACCGGACGAGGTAAGGATACGGCGATCGTTGATGAAACGGCAGCAGGACAAATAACCCGAGTGACCAGACAGCTCGCGCGCGACACGGGTCGGGCCCTCGCGGGACGACAGGTTGTAGATTGAGCAAATGTTATCCAAACCACCACAAGCGACATAGTTTCCACTGGGGGCGTAGGCGCAAGTCATCACCCACGACGACCGCAATGGGATCGCGTGAACTTTGTTGGTGGTGTAGGCATCCCAGATAATGAGCTTTCCATCTTGCGAGGCGGAAACGAGGTGGCGGCGGTCAGTCGACCAGTGCATGGCGTAAATCTTGGCCAAATGGCCCTTGAGTGTCCGGCGTGGCTTCATCCCGATCCGGGGCAAAGCCTCGGACTGATTTTGTGCAACTTGACGGACTGTATAGATGGAAAAAAACGCGAGTCAGTATTCAAATTCATAATGTACTCGAAGTGGAAAGGCAGCGCAAGTAGGCGTATGCTGGCGGATGCAGCTAAACGCGGCGAGCAGAGCGCTTATAAATATCCCAGTATCATGACGAGAACGGGTCGCGAACGGGAAATAGGAATGGGAAAGCGTACGGGAGGTGTCTGCTAATTCATCCTTTCTGCGCTTTATCTTGTCCTTGAGCTGTTCAGCTTCGCGCCGGGCCGCGGTGATTTTGGCCTGCATCTGTTCGCCGCTCATATCGGCCATCTTGACGGATTATGTACCCCTGAGGTGATCAATTCGAAGGAAAAGAGAAAAAGAAAGGTCGTAAAAGAAGATTGAGTGAAATCGTAGAAAACCCAGGACGTGAGAGAGAAAAGAAAGGAAAGGAAGGAGAGAAAAAAAGGTGTAGAAAGTCCAGGGGGTCAGAGTTGGCCGGGGAAGAGAGTGAGAGAGTGAGAAGAGAGTGAGAAGAGAGAGAGAAGGGAAGAAAGAGAGTTGAGAAAGGCCCGAGGAGGGGGGTGGATGGATGTGGAGCGCGCGTTAAAAGGTCTTGTAGTTACGGGCAAATGCGACCGACAACTAGACGAAAAGCTTCATCCGCCACGCAAGTAATTAAGTCTTGTCTGTATAATTCTTTCTTATTCTTTTTTTTGTAGATTTATTCTCAATATTATTCTTTGACGTGTGAGCAAAAAGAATGAGCCAGAAGAAGCAAAAGGAGTACGCCATATAGATTGGTAATGTATGGTATTAGTGTATTGTAATATTCAGGAGCAGCAGAAAAGCCGGTGGAGCCGCAGCGGACAATTCGGAAATTACTCGGGGTGATTGGTGGTGGCAGCTCCATTGTGGAGACCTTGAAGGAGAAAGGGGGAGTAATACAAATACCATACAGAAGCATGGATGATTATTATTGAGGGTAGAATCAGTGCAGAGTACAGAGTAGACAGACAGAGAAAGGGGAGGATCAAAGACATTTATTCATTATTAAGTAGCTTATTAGCCAAACTATGAGTATTTCATGAAGAAGTCCACGGCTGAAGACGAATTGAATTTGTCATTCCCTACGCGAGTACAGACGGTTGCAATTCATAAGCGAGATAAGCACTCTGTAGGGAGACTCGGTGTGAATGTCAATAATAATGAACTTGCACATGTATACAGTAGGTAAAGTAGGTAAGTCGCATACCGGAGTAACCTGGCAAACGGAATATCGATCGAGCCGAGATTTGAATCGTCCCGGTGAACCCGCTGATTGGCCCAACGGGTTTCCAATTTTTGTTCCTCCTGAATTGGGATCTCTTTCAGACTTGCGATCCGACTGCGAGAAATCCTCGTTGCTTTTGGAGGATGGGTACTGTGTACTGTGTACTTGTAGAGTAGAGTACAAGTGCGTATGTCTACTTGTAACTTATATGTAGACAGACAAAGAACACCCGAATTGAGAGCAACATTGAGATTAACAAAGACCAAATGGTCTCTTTTCCTTTGTCTTCCGCCGAAACACCGACGTCATGACCGTTACGGAGGCTCCATTCCAATAGCCTCCCTATGATCACCTGATTTTCTAGTAATCCTCTGGAAGAATGAATGATATTCACTCTGTGAACTCTCTATTTTGTGCCTGTCTTCCCTGTCGTTATTACCGGCCGGGTGAGGGTTGATTTGAGCATCGCCTTCGGAAAGCATTTGACATCTTGGTTATGTACTCTAAGCTTCACCACCCTTTTTTTTTTTTTAGTATTGAAATGAACAGAGGATCCCATTTCCGTTGCAATTTAGCCAGTCATTGAATAGGCATAAGCTGCCAGAGGATGGTTCCTACGCTGCACTATAAGTGAACTTTTAATCTCATCTTAAAGGAAATATCAACACTCTGAAGTACATAATGGAGTCACCAATAAGTAAGCATTGGCATTGCATTATTGCTTATTGTACCAGCCACCTCATCCACGACGGATTATTTCCTCTTCATATCAAAGGATCCAGTATCTACTCCGTACGAACGGAGTATCCATCCTCAACAGAGTTTTTCTACACTAAAAGCGCTCGGTGACACTGCAAATGTAATCGAACTGCGATCTAACAGCTAGTCCAAGTGAGCGGCTATTCTCATGCAACAGCTCAGAAGCAGGGCTGATTTCGCCTTGGTTTCCCAATTAGGCTTAGTTCTCGCACAATAGCGGTTCGGAGCGGAGTGCATATCCACCTTGATCGACGGCTAGCCTGCAGCCTGCCATCTCCATCCATCCCCATACTCCATCCATAGTACGGAGTACAATTTGTATATCCAGCTCTAGCAAACTGTCCCGGAAGTATGCGCTTGATTGAGTCCCGACAGATGGCGCATTGGAATGGCGAGACATCAACACAGCATCATTAGCAAGTTCGAATTGTTCAGACTGCCGTGGGATTTGGTGTTCCTTGCCAACCGTGACTACTGCATGGGGTGCCTGTACCCACTTTAGTTGCATATATCCCCCCATTGCTCTGCTTGGCCCGAAATAGTCCGGAAAGACCTCGAGAAACTAGTGCATATCTGAGCGAGTATCAGATAGAAATTGAGTTGGTCGATGCTCAAATGATTACAAGCAAATTGTGAGAATCGTGAAGCGTTATGTCTTGGTCAACTCAATCCAAGCCCCGGCGCAAAGGCACAGGAGAGGCAACAATGTCATACTGCGCAGAAAATGCGGGAAGTGATAACATACCAAAAGCACATCGGAAGTGTTGTGGCAGAACACCCAAGCAAAGCTACCATCGTCACTCTGTACAACGAGTATTCTTGTGGACTGGGAACCTTTGGCCCTTGTTCGATAAAGCCCCACAGCCGTGTTCCTAAATCTCCGAGCGCATGACGTCCGGAAGAGCATCGCTGCCCAGTGATCCCAACGCGTGAACGACAAATATGGTAGTATCTTAATTGAATGACTGACCCCAGAAAGCCCTGCAGCTTTATGCTCAATCTGTAGAGGAGACATTACCGATATTATTACCCTGTCTCCCAAAATACCGTTCTCCTAGGTGTTGCAACCCATAATAGGAGTACGGTCAAGAGACTTGTATTTTCCTTATTGCACAGAAGGCGTCCGACTGGGCTGCAGGGAGATTGGGAACAATAGTACCACCATCCAAATCACAGAGGTCCCTGCGAGTATTCATCAAACCTGTACAGTGTCCTGATGTCTTAACGGAAACGGAGAGCTTGTCGTATATTACGGAGTAACCACACTGAAACAACCCCGTTGAGAAGAATCGGGGATTCGCTAGAGGATGTCAGAAAGAACCTCGTACAAGAAGCACCCTAGATCCGTTTTAATATCTGAATGAAGGCGCAGCAGCAACCATCATCATTCCAAGATATGCTTGTGAACCGGTCAGGCGTCGTGATTCCAGATCACGTTGAGCGGCCTCACTCATTGAATGACATAGCATCTCCTGGGTACACCAGCCATTATCTTCAAAAGAGGACGAGCAGCAGTCACATCGGATGAATTTATTATTATATGACAACCAGAGAGCAGTGATCACTACCATGGATAGCAAATATACTACGTAAATCTAAACTAGACATTGCTAAGACTAGGTTAGATCGGAAGGACGTATCAACTCCGTACTCCGTATTCAGACAAGCGCAACGGAAATTGGGATCAAAGCATAACGGAAATAATCAAGGTCGATCAATTACATTGTTCATGTCCCGTCTCAATGGTGAGTCTTCAAGCAGAGGAATACTAGCATGATCCAGGTAAGCGACCGAGACTATTTATTCAGTATCATCCCCTGGGCTGGTTGTTGTTGGTCTCTGCGCCCTCCGATCTACCGGAGCCGCGGCTGAATTGGGTAAATGACGAGGATAGAGTGAGGACCACCGAGACTTGACTAGTATTGGTAGTGTCATTGCCATTATAACAATGATGATAAGCGTCTGTGTTTTCTCAGGATAATCATTAAGGATCGTTTGCAGTGGCAAACCGAGGGACCTCATGTCAGCCGTGCGTATGATACTCTGGACACATCAGAAAATCATTTAATTTGACTCTGTGCTGAATCCTGGAAGACAAGTGTACTCGATACATAGAAGAGGCAACATTATTAAGAATCTCCGAACGAACGCCTCCGCTTCAAAAATCTCTCGGTGTTGCCTCTTTGCCTCCCCAGCCAGCGCCAGGTATTACTACCACCACCACCACCACCACCACCACCACTGCGGCTAATTATAACGGATTCTTAACCTGAAACTGTTCAGTTCTCATCTGTTCTCATCTTTTAACAATAACTCACTCTTACTAGTATTGTGAATCGTTGATCCATTCATCTCTCAAGGTGCTCAGTTTTCTGCAGCCGCCATAAAATCGGGAGTTGGTCACCAGGCTCGGGTTCTTGGCTCTCCCTTTCACTCCAACTCTTTCTTCACTCCATCTTTTCTCACTCTCTCCCTCACTCTCTCACATCTCACCACACTCTCTCTTTCCCTCGGCTTCATCTCCTCCATCCTTTTTTCATCGCTTTTTCTCTCGTTGCATCGTCGGATTCTTCATGTCTTGGGAATAGAGTCATCTTTTTTTTTTGTCTCTTCTGGTTTTGGTTGGTTTTTCCTCTCGTTCTTTCTCCTTGGTTATCTTCCACCTTGAGGGGTCACAAGTCTGTACCCCATTCTCCTTCGGTCTGTTTTTAGGGGCTGACTGACCCCCATTCGCAGTCATCCCTCTCTGTCCTCCCTTCGACTCCTTGATTCCTTCTTATATTAAAACCGCTTTCTATTGTCGACTTGTCCGACACTGCCTTCATTCATCCTCGAATCAGCCCCATCACCATCGCTCAGAACTTAGTCGCCCATCATGAGAGAAGTCAACTTCAGCATTCCGAATGTGAATAAAGCATCCGTGAACATCACAACCACCCTCTATGACCGCCGTGCCCTCGATTGTACATCCACCTTGCCTCTCATCAACTCCCTGAATCATCTCGCCTATCTTACCACATCATCCGCCCGCATTCGGGATATTCTCACCGTCGATGGCGGCATCGAACGTCTCGTGTGCATCCTCAAGGAGGGTCGGAGTCGGAATCTGATGGAGATGTGGAAATGGAGCCTTGCTTTTCAGTGCGTGGTCAACATTGGCGTAAGAGGTTCGGAGAATGTGCGGACAAGAGTGGTGGAAGCGGATATGGTGCCGGTCATCGCGACCATCCTGGACAATTACATTAAAGTCGTGGATAAGGCGCGGGCGCGGGTCGATGAAACACAGAGGCATTCGTCGAGGCATCATCCTAAACCCATCCCAGCACCTGCTCCTGCCACGGGTGACCATGAACACCGACCCTCTCGCCGACAAGCACCGCCATCGCATATTGAGATTCCTCAGTCCTCGGGCCAGGAAAACCAGGCGCCTGACTCTAATGCAATGGATATCACGTCTTCACCTCCTCGGATGCCGATGACATCGCCACCGGAACGCAGCGTGTTTGGACAGGAAACCCTTCAACATAACCACCACCACCACCACCACCACCATCATCATCATCACCATCACCATAACCGCACCAATCAGCCCATCGGCCATCGTCATCGGGCTATGCAACCCTTGGCCACGGCCGTCCCCACAATGGATGCCGCCGATGGCTTCCATCTGCGCCCTGTGCGCGACACGGAACGACTCCCTAGCATGCTTCCACGGTTGCATACTGGCTTTACCTCTCAGCCTGACTCCCCGACCACACCCAGTGGTCCAGTGCAATCGCGGAGTAATCCACCCACATCGAGCACCTCTCCAGCTCCCGCAACGACTACGCTTCAACGACCTGCGCTCCATCAGCACCCTTCTGCTTCGGGTGAGTCGGATGGAAATGATGAAGGCTCTGCGGCCGGTGATGACGCAGCAGGGCCATCCGAGCCAATCGTGGGACTACAGAACCAGATGGAAATTGATGAAGTGGGCGACAGACAAGCGATGCTTGAGGGTGTTTCCAACACCCACGACCTGACGGTCACCGATCCTTCTGAAGGACAAGATGCAGAGACTTTCAACATCAGCCATCGCTCAGCTGTTGACGGTAGCACGATTAACAACGACACGACGCAGACCAACGGTGCCTTGGGCCTGTCGCCGGCCCGGAACGCCAACAACAACTCTCCGGCCATCGTTCCTAGCCCCTATGCTCTCTACTACCGCGATCGAGCAACGACCACGGCTCAGGGTGTGTTGACGACAATGCCTCGTGATGAAGACGTTTTGATGTCGCTTCAGCTTCTGGCCTACGTATCCAAGTACTGCAACCTCCGGTCCTTCTTCCAGCATTCGCACCTTGTTCCAAAGCTCAAGATTGACCGTGAACTCAACATGCTGGATGACCCCAGCGCCTCGCCGGTCGAGCAGCCAGAGGAAGATGAATACCTTCTTCCAGATGATGTGAACATCTTCCCCCTGGTTGAGAAGTTCACTGTCCGTCACCACTCGAAGGACATGCAGTACTGGGCATGTGTGGTGATGAGGAATCTCTGCCGCAAGGACGAGTCTCGCGGTGGCATCCGCCAGTGTGCGTACTACAAGTGCGGCAAATGGGAGGAATTCCAGCGACAGTTTGCCAAGTGTCGTCGTTGCCGCCGTACCAAGTACTGCAGCAAGGATTGCCAAAAGGCCGCGTGGGTATACCACCGCCATTGGTGCCAGACCACGCCATGATAGGAGTTCTGTCTCTCTTGTTCCTTTTATCTTTTTGTCCTAATATCCATAATGCATATTGGCTCGCATAGCGTCATACCAGTCATATGGCTTTTGTGTTATTTTCTGTCATCATCTACCCGTGCATGGCATTCGAGAACCTGGCGGCGTTTTCATCTTCCCCAAGATACCTTTTGTATGTTGACTTTTGTTTGCAAATGATTTTTGTTTTGCTATGTCTATTCCATTAATGTTGGGTACAAACCCGTTATTGTCATGAATATAACCATTGGATCTACCATCTTTACATGCATATACTTAGTCATTGGGACTTGTATGTATTCATGGGTCTGTAGCGTTTGAATTTAGCTCAGCAGTTGGTTTGCCATGTTAACTAACTTGGTGCTTTGTTTCTTGATTGTGATTAATTCCATAACATGGTTGCATAATGGATTATTGCATTGGTGTTCGACCACTGTCTGTTGATGCATATTTCTGCCAGGTCTCCGTAACCTTTCCTTCCTGATATCCCGTCCCATACTTGCCAATATCACGTTCCCCCAAGATTGTCAACCTACGGCAACCACCTCGCCCTCCAACTAGCATCCCTCGCCTCCTCCGCCTTCTCCCGAAACACCCTCTCAGCCCTCACCCACACCCCCTCTGCCTGCCTTCGATCCAACGTCCTAAGACTGGGCAACAACTGCCCCGCAAAATCCTCACTCGCCTCCCTAGCCACCAGCGTCGGAAGATGATTAATACTAACCACATTCAGGCGCGGTCCCTGATCACCTTCACCCAAGTCCACAGGAACAGTAGGTTCATCAAAGGAACTATACCGGTCATATACAGGGATCGGGTTCAACTCGCTCGTCGGATCACAGCTCACGTCGCAGATCACACTCAACTTCCGTCCAGGGACAGAGAGGGACTCTCTAGTGACGAACGGGGGGATCCGCGTGCCCGCGGGGAGATAGATGCAGTTGATGAAGATGTCTGCGTCGTTGATCTCGGGGTATGGTCCGTCACCTCGGGCTGAAGTCTCTGCGATATCCCACTGGATGATATGTGAGTCGGGGAGACCAGCTTGCTGACAGAAATTAACAGCTCCAGTCCCGCAGCGACCTCGCGCGCCGATTATGAGTACTCGCGGCTTGCGCTGCTCCTGCTGCTGCGAAGCAGATTCCACACCCGTCTTCACAGCATCAACAACATCCCCCGCAGACTCAAAGACAGGAATAGCCCCCAAAGCACCACCACCACCGCCAGGACCAGTGGTCTGATGAGCCCACGCCATCAGCGCCACAGCCGCCCCCGCATATCCAGCATGATATCCGAACGCAGCGACCCGACGGTTATTCTCATCGGTGAGATACTCGATGTCGTACAGGAGACCGCCATCGGGGTTGAACCAGGAGATGTAGTTTATCCAGCCTGGTTGGGCTTTGTAGCAGTGGCCGAAGTGGATATGTGTGTGGTAGTCGGGTACTATACATCGATTAATCAGTTAGTCGTTGACACTTCCTGGTTATGTAGGAAGGAGGCAACGGTGGGAGAAAAGGGGAGGCATACCACCATCATCAGACAACTCCTTCAACCCCAATATAATATACTCCTTCGGAGCTTTTTCCCATGTTCCAGTCGGGACGAGGGTAGCGCCGATGGCTTCGAATTCCTCGTCGCGATAGCACCGGGCCGGGCTGCGCTCGACTAGGATGTTGTAGCCGTCGTCGAGGAGGGTTTTGGCGGTTGTGGGGGTTACTATTCATCTTCTTGTTAATTGCTCTGTTTGATGGGGGATGGGGATGGGATTGAGGGGGCTTACGCGCGGAACGACACTCGACAGCTTTGGTTTCGGCGCGGAGGAGGATGGTTGTTGGGGACATTATGAATTGCGTAGATGGATTTCTTAGAGTAATTGGTGTTTTGGGGGATATTGTGGATGAGTTGATTATGGACAGTGGTGTTGGTACTTATTGTAGGGTTGGAATATGACTCACAGCCCTCTTCGCTGGTTCTCCCAATATCAACCATTCACATCACCTGCAGGGTTTATGTTCCGATCAAATGGCATAATTTCTTATTCATGAGGGGGGACATTGGTTATGTTTATGGTAATTCCACTTCTCAGCTTACTCTTAGGATCAAGGGGGTTTGATAGGTTGATTATGGTTATTTTGCTTCTGTTAATTCCCTGGAGTTGAAGGGACTTGGGGAGATACGGCGTCAGATTCATTAGTCTAGGAATAGAATACAAACAACGAGAGTATCACGTAGAGACCGTATAGTCGAAATCTCGCGAAATAGCGGACAATTCGATTTCTGGAAACACGAGAGAAAATCCAAGCGCTTCAATGCCCTAAGTCACACGTAAGAAAATAGGACACATTAACATCCACCATACAATCACAAAGCGCAACCATGGATGACATTTACCGTTGTTGTTGATGCTTAGCTTGATTTTATTTAATGCCAATAATATGAATGATTAGGGTTGCTTCTAACTGGCATGCAGGTCTAACCATGGCGGCAGCAAGACGCCCAAAGCTCTTTGCAACACTATAGCGAAACCGAGCCCTAGTGCTTTGCAACCTTTCTTTATTGACTTCCTTCAAGTAAAAAAACAGGAAAAGATAAATGACGACAATCCTCAAAGGACAGTCCCAGTTCCCGTGCATTTCTATATCGAGCTTCGACGCTGACTCGTGGATGCTTGATTAACGTGGTGACAAAGAACGAAATCCCGTGTTCATCATCGTCAAGACCTCCGCGAGACAGAGAGATCCTAGAAGGATGGAACAGGTAGAGGAGGGAGGGGGTTATCGAGATTAGGGCTATACTCACCTGAGATGAGCGACGCAATCTTGGCTCCTCGAAAGAAGGCTCTTCTCCTTATGGATACACCTTCAATCACCAACCCAGCTCTTGCCCCAGTATTCGAACGAAAAAATAAAAATAAAAAAAATAAACACTTCCAACTCCCCCCACCCCTCAACACCAACAAAGCCATCATCCTCCAAGTCCTACCCAACCACTACCTACTAAGACGGGAACTTTGGCGGCCGTATACAGTAACATCGACCAAGTCACGACCCAGCACAACAATATTCAATCTCACAGTGACTCACGCTGGTACCTTCAGTAGTAGAGTCACTTTTATTAATCATGATGATGGCGTTTCAGCCCTGGAGGTGATAGAGAGTGGATCCAGCACGTTGCCGCGCTGATCAGTAATGACAGAAGAAGGCGAGGATTGCAGCCTTGTGAGCGGTCTACGGCAGGAAAGGTGCCTGTTAGAAGAGAGCTTTACAGTTCAGGGGTCTCAGCTACTGTGGTGGAATTCCACAATCTTTCAGAGTTGTCACACAATTACAAGTTTTCTGATGGAGCTTTTGGAGACCATTGCTGCTGAGACTCGTAGAACCGATTTGAACAACGAGTTACCTTTGACCGATGGGAAAATTAAAAACGAATGATGTTTATCTGGATATTTGGTGTTTATAAGAATGGGTTACACATGCAGACCCTGAAAAAAATTAGAAGCAGACTATTACATCGTGACAAGTTCTGCTGACATAGAAGACAAACCAACCGTAAAACGGCAAAACATAGCAATATGGCTCAAACCAAAAACAACACACAGTCCACACCCGTATTTGAACGCAAAAAAGAAAACCCTCCTACTCCCCCGATCCATCAACGCAACAAAATCACCCGCCCTCCGAATCCTCCACAACCACCGGCTCCTAGTGCGCGAAATATGGAGCGAGCTTAAGCGAACAATCATACAAATACTCACCATCAGGTACAGGAACGACAGCTCCCACCCTTGTGAGTTCCCGGAATACCAAGTACAAAATCACATTTATCAATCACGAAGATGGTATTTCGATTCGAGAGGAGGTAGGTTCGTGGGTTACCACGTTGATTTCTTGGTCTGTGGTACAGCCACAGATTCAAAGAGAAGGAGAAGGAGAAGAAAAACAGAAGCAGTCAGTGACAGGGGAGTGCTCTTATGTGTTAGAAAAGGGTTTCTCGGTTCAAGGGTGTCGTCTGATATGGTGGGTTTCTATGGTCTTCCAGGATCGTCATCTGTGTACGGGTCTGTTGATGGGGATTTTGGAGGCTGTTGCTGCTGCTGTTGAGAAGGGTATTAGGAGAGTGAAGATTGATTGATGTGTGTCGACTTGTTGATGTTTTGCTTAACTCGGGTCACAACTTTGGCTATGGGATATACTGAAGCAAAATGTAGTGTCATATATAGTACTCAAGAGACCATACGTCTAGCCATTCCATCACATAATAATCAAGTATTCAGTTCAATCGAGCATTCCATCGAGCATTCAGGGGCCGTATGGGCGCCCGATCGAGGGAGACATGCCTAGGGCAATAGTCAATCGGCCATCTGTCAGTCAAGCAATCAGGGGGTCCAATTAGGGACACCATAGGAAATTCACAGGATTTGGCTAAGGTGTATTGAGATGAAGATACTACCAAAGAGGAAGGGGTTGGATGAGAGTCGGAGTCAAGTGTCTGGATAGGTCCGGAGCAGTCTAAAATATATTGAAATTCTTTAATTCGACGTTCTCCCAATCCCTCGTATACTCGACAAACTCAATCCGTACTCTTAGGTGTATTGTATTCCAAAAAGCAACGGCACGACGAAGAAAAAAACCGAACTAACAAACAATGTGCTGCTGCATGAATGCATGCAAGATGTATCATATAGAATTAAGAGAAAGAAACAATCAGCCAAGCCAGCCATAGTCAATCAAACAACCAGTAGCAATCCTATTTTTACAAGCTTCGTTCATCCGTCACATCACAGAGCACCCTTTTCTTGTGTAAAGTCCCAGAGCATCTTGATGAGGTTGTCTGGGAGGGTATATAGGTCCACGTGGAATTCGCCCTCTGCGTGTTATTAGTTTTTCGTCCTTGGGGAATCGGGGGTAGGAAACGCACGCTCAATGTCATTCTTGGTATACGAGTCTGGTGCTTTATTGTCGTGTACCATCTGCACGACCTGGAGAAGGTCATCTTCTCCGAGGCGCTGGAGTCCGTCTGCCAATTTGTCCATGTCGACCTGCACATATATTGTTAGACCGTGAAATCTTGGGGCCAGGGAGGGCGGCGTACATTCTTCTCCATGCGCTTCTTCTTCTTCGACCCCTCGTCCGCTCCCGCCGCGCGCTTCGACTTCATACCATTCTCATCGCCAGGAACCGGTCCTGTTTCGCGGAGGGTCGCCAATAACGCAGGCTTGGGGTTTTTGAACGTCTATCAATCACTCAATTAGTATTGTTCTTGTTTCGCGGGGAGGAAAATCCGAAGACGTACAAGGACATGTTTGGATTCGTAGCGCGGCTGCGCAAAGTTGAGGTCGTGCGTCACGGTATAATCCTTGTCGGCGGTAAGGGTAATTGACAAGTCGAATTCACCCCATCCTTCCTCTGAGATCCGGAATGGGGGGTTTTTGAATACTGTTCAAGTCAGTCAGCTCCTCCAACCCAACTCAACCACCCAAACCAGGGTTTTATTCACGCACCCTGAACAGCTCTATCCCCAAAACTAGGATGCAAGGTGTATGTCACCTTGTCGAAGACGTTGGCGGGAACCAGCTCCCCATGCTCGTTGACTTGGTAGACCTCGATCGACCACGATCGGAGCGGGAATCCTTCGACGCCGGAGTCGCCGTTTCTGTAATCGGATGGAAGTTAGTGTTATTTCATATCATGTATGTCTCGCGTCGCGATTGTTGGGAAGAGGAGGTGAGGAGCAAAGCGCGGTGGAGGTTCGAAGTTGGACGCGCGCGCAAGATGGCGGGGAGAAGCAGATGGAAGTGTGTAGGAGATCCCTCCAACCATGACCCAACAAGGTCAAATATGAGCATAATAACGACATGGAACAATCGCAGGGTGAATAGACTGTAGGTAGGAAGGTGTAGGTAGGTGTAGGTATGCACATACACAATCTGCTGCTCTGTGACCAGCCTAATACCTCTCTTAACCTGAATCCAGAGCAAAAAACAAAGTCATCAGCATCATGCGACAGTAAATCAATATAAAGAGCCATAAGGATTGGTCCTTGGAGGAAAAGAAAGCAGGCAAACAAGGACAAATGAATCACTCACATCAGGCATCTTGCCGATTCAATTAGGACCCGTAAAGCTTTCTGGGCGCGAAAAAGCCGGAATAGAATAAGTCGATAAGAAACTAGTCAAATCCAAGAAAAAACGGTGTAATGTGCGAAATGGGTATGGTTATAGAGAGCTTTTCTCTCTGTTTGCGCGCGCGAATCGGGGATGGTTGAGGCGAGGTTGGAGTGAGCGCCGGCCGGATAAAGGCAGACGCGAGGTTCGCGGTCACGGCCTGCAGAGGGATTGATATCGCAACGGAGGGGGTTATACAAGCAGAGATATTAGTATAGATTTAAATGCAGTTTACAAGTATAGAAGAATAATTGGCCAATGGATAAGACAAGAGACAGACAGAAGACGGAGTGGACGTCGAAAATGGTGGTAAATCATGGATGGGCGGGGACTATTCTGGTAATTCTGGTAGCCGCCTAGTACAATACAATTATTTTCTCGGTACATAATGTATATAATGTGCATGAGCAAACAGTCTATTCAGGAAATCTTGTCGTAGTATGGAGGCATATATTCGAGTGATCAAGTCTATCTACTACCAAATTCCTTCGCGACATACACCAAATACCATCCGATGTTGTCACTCATCTCAAGTTCGTGCATAACTCATATTCATGACGAGAAAACAACTCATCTCTGCTGTCTCGCGCGGGTAGGGGCCGGGTAAGGGGAATTGGAATAAAAGGGAAGAGGGGAATAAGCAACGGGGAAGAACATAGATGTAGGTATGGTGGGAGGGGAAAGGAGGGGGGTATGCTCCAGATCAATCAAAACTCTTCTGAGACGGGGCACAATGAAACGTGATGGTTTGGGAGCATCCAATCATTATATTTCTTTCTTTTTAAGCAAGAGTCTGAATACTGTGCGACTCTACTGAGGAATGGCCTTCTCGTTCTCCGTCCGAGCCTTCTCGAAGGCATCCTTGAACAGGTTGGCGTCTGATACACGTTAGCATAGTTCTCACTTCCTCCAGGCGGATGCAACTTACTCTCACTGTTGGCGAAACGGATAGCCAAAGTAGCAGCCTCGGGCTCACCCTCGCTGACATCTGCGGTTGCGTTCCACACCCAGCTACGGTCACTGCCGACGTTGGGGCTCAACTTCATGTCAGGGACGACTACAAACGTCAGCACACGACCTCTCTTCCTATTACATCCAAGCATAGACTTACTGTAGTGGTTAGCGCAGACCTTGAGGGTCTTGTCACGGCGCATCACCAGGCGGGTCTTGTTGTTCTCGGTGTGCCTCAACAATCTCACGTCACCGGTACCACGCTCCTTCCACTCCTTGCTGATGGGGTCGAATCTGAACAGCTTAGCGCGCATCTTGAAGCTCTGCTCCTCGAGTTCTTCGTTGGTCTTGGTCTCGACTTTCTCGGTGAGGCGGATGACGGGCTCGAAGTGGACTTCGGGGGATTCGGGAGCTTCCTCCTGTTAAGTATAGTATTAGCATATATCCAACCACATATGAAAACAATGATGAACGGGACTGTTCAACTAGCCATAGATATGACTCAGGGGCTGAAGGTCTATCCACCTCCACATCCAACAAACACCCAACACCAAACCCCACAAAATCCACATAATAAAAACAAATAAAAGACATACCTCCTCACCCTCCTTCTGCGCCTTAGCGGAACCAGAAGGCTCATCCTTAGCCTCCTGAGACTCCTCCTCCTGCTTCTTCTCCTTCTTAGGACCACCGCCAAACATAGCGAAAACACTGTCCGTCGTCTTAGGGGCGGCGGGCTTCTCGGTCTCGGGCTTGGACTCTTCGGTAGTGGTGGTGGGCTTCTCCTCCTTCTTCTCCTCAGCAGGAGCAGCGGTGGTGGGGTCGGGCTTCGCGGCGTCAGACATGGTGATGATGGATCGGGTGGAGTATTGTCTGGTTTCTGGTGAGTTTCCGAGATATATTTCGTTGTATTGGAAGACGCAAAAGTACCTTGAAATCAAATATAAAGAGAAAGGAGAAACTGTATGTATGTTGGATGATCACGGAGGCGGGGAGAGGGAGAGGAAAATATGTTTTTGAGGTGGGTAGGTCAGAATGCCCCTCAGTGCCTCAGGCTGCTAGTGCCACCGCTTTGACCCTGTTCGACTTGTACGCAGTAAGACTTTTCCTATTTCAAAGGCTGGGATTGATATGAAATACTAGTCAAAAGAGCAACTATTCGCGGCATTAATACATAAATCGCATTTCCTTCGTGAACCCATAAAGCAAACCAATTCTTAAAAGATACCGTACCACCCAGATCGCCTGTGAACAACCCAAAACAAACAAACAAAAAATAGGAAGAAGAAAGATATCAAAACATCAGAACACGAGAAATCATCGCTGAAGTTTCCCCGAATAATGAGCCTTCCGTCTCATTAACCCCCGAGCACGCTTCTGTGCCTTGCTCAATGCTTCGCTTTTCCGGACATCTTGAAAACGGTCCATCATGGTCTCCAGATCGACCTTCGGTGCCGAAATGCTACTGATTCTACTCCACGTATTGATCACGAGATCCTTCGCCTCCGCGTTGGCCTTACTAGTTTGTTCTTGGAACACTGAGCAGGCTGCCCAAAAGGGTTGGACGGCGTCACGTCGAACAAACTCAGATAGTTGCTTGGATCGCGCGAGGACAGCATTTCTCGTCTCAAGCGACAGATTCTCAAGCGAAAGATGCGTCGATCCACGTATATCATCAACTTCTTGTCGCAGAAGATGTGATCTCTTCACGACATCGCTCATGGCCACTTGAAGATCCGTGTACAATCGATCATATGCTTTCGACAAGCCAGTCTGAGCAGCGTTCAAGTCCCTCACAAGCTCTGTGGAGAGGGTAGACGCTGCTCGTTTCCAGTTTGCAATCTTGAGCCACGGCGTTCCAAAATCGACCTGAGTGGTCTGCTCGAGTGGCGGCTTGGCGATAGTGATGGTCACGTTCACCAACCCGTAGGCATCCTCTCGGTCCAAATTCAGTGAATAGACACCTTCAAATAGCCTAGAGAGCTCGTAAGGAACGGCGTTCCCGTATCTAGTGACACTGACGCCGAACTTTGGTTGCTTCTTTGTGGAAAACCGGTGTGGTGGCTTCACGATAACATGAGAATCCCCGATCACCTGAAGCTCGAACCTGTCCGGTTTTCCTTGTTTAACTGTTGGTGAGAGCGCGATACCCATTAATTCCTCAAGCTGGGTACTGCATTCGTATTGATTTCTCAGTGACTGAACTTCGCCGGCCGACGAATGCCTTACGGAGAGTGAATTCTGTCCCAAGGTCTCGACAGAAATGATATTTTTGTTGGAGATGCTGCTGGAGGGCGATGCAATCTCAGAAAGATCAGACCGCGAGAAGAATTGAGAAAGGTAGACAAAAGCAGCGCTCACGACCGTATATCCTAGGGTAATAGCAATGGCGGAGATGGTCGTGATAGCAAGTAGACGTAAGGAGGGGGACAAGTCTTGAACGTGGTCCGAGTATTTTGAATAGTCAAAGTGCGGAATATATTTCGTACACCTCTTGATGTCGAAGGAGAAAGGCTTCATTGTAGAGGGTTTGGGAGCTTTTGCCGTGACCTTGGTAACTTGCTTAGGATAAAGATTGGCCAACGAAGCCAGGTTTCTGTTAAGTTGGCCGGGAGTAATGCTTTCAAAAGTCGGCAAGTCAATAGGATACCGCCGTAGGACCGTGGGCTCCGCACCAAGAGAATGGCGAGACTCCAGGCACATATGGAGGCTGTGGCGGTTGACAGGTACCAACTCAGTAGTCATTTCCCACAGCGGCTTCTCCGAGATCACCATGGCAGGAACTCCGTGTCTCTCCATGAAGGTACGGGCTTGATGCTGGGTCACCACTGCGACAGCATCATCCATGCTCGATACGAAAAAGATGGCTACATCTGGTAGCGTCCAATCCGAAGAAGATGAGAGGCAGTATTCGCTTCCGGTCCAGTACGAAGTGCACGACGGACGGTTCTTGAACTTGAGACTCACGGTGCTGGGTTTGCCAGATCGCGGATCAGACGAGGCTTCCAAGCATTCGTCGACAATAAGCTGCACATGAATTGGAAGCAGTTCCGCGAAATTAGGTACGGCATCTGCCCCAAAGGACGTCGGAATAACATGGTATCTGGATGACTCGGCAGAGCTACTCTCATAGCTGCTGCACGAACTAGACACCAGAACGTCACCGATTTTGTCGAGGACTATGGTCCGAAAATCCGGGTTCCCAATATAAAGCACACGGAAAGGCTGATCGACGCCCAAGCTGTGCTTCGTCATGGTCTGTTGAACCGTGGCCGTGAGGAGCGCATTCTGCTGATTGGGAGGCAGCTGCTCCTTCAAACGGGAAGCCTCAACCCCCTCAAAAATCTGAACAGTATGCTTGAGCTCTACCTGCTCCACCTCGGGCCACTTGTCTGGCTCAATGAACTCAATGGAGTCAGTGGATTGATGGAAGGCAGCCTTCGTAGTAAGACCACTGTCCCCGATATCACCACCAAAGCGATGATAGAGGGCAGGGAGCTCCTGAGATTCAGAGACGCTTCTGCCATCATATCCCCCATCGTCGCCACTGTTATCTGCCTCCTCATCATTATCTTCTTCCTCTGATCTCTCCTCATCGTCGTCCTCGTGGTCCTCGTAGTTCTCACCAACCTCGCTTTGGTCGTCGAGGCTGGCAACATCGTCAGCACTGGTTTGATCGATCAAGGAGCCGATGTCCGTCTGCTCAGAGCGCGTACCATCCTCCGAGTGAGCATCAGAGATACTCAGCGTAGCCCAGCTCTCACTCAGTGGTCTGGAGGACGAGTGCTCTGAGGGAGGTGCTGACGTCATAATTGTCGGTCGTGAGCGGGACAGCCACTCCTCGACAGAAGCGCTCAGAGGAGGGAAAGTCGGATATTGTAGGCGTGGAGCTGTCAGGGAACTGTTGGAAGGCCGCCTGGAGGGAGGCTTGGGAGAGTCAGCCATATTTGCCAGAGGAGAGGATCTTGTCATAGACTGGCAGTAAAAGGCCAGCCCAAAAAGGGAAAAAAGGACAGAAAAAGACAAAACGAAGAGTCAAGTATGAGAACGTGGGGAAGGGAGGGGCAGGAGTAGAGGAGGAGTGAGCGTTGCTTTTCTGGTGGACCGTGGGAGATACTGGAAATAGAAAAAAAAGGGAAAGACGATAATGTAGAGGTTAGTGGGAAGACACCACGATTTGTTAAAACCTTAGGCGATGTGTTTCTGAGCTCTGCCTGAGGGTGTAATCGTGCCCAAAACCAGCTTATTTCTTGTATGGGAAGAGGAGGGGAGGAGAGACGCCGGACCGAAGCGGGACAGTGAGGTCAGGTGCTTTCCTTGGGTTCGAATACAGCAGAACACCAACAGAAAAATATGGACAATACTTACAAATATAATTATTCTGGAGTTGGTCGCGAAGAAAGGAAAGAAGGGAAGAGAAAGAGAGAGAGAGAGAGACAATCAGAAGCAGGAACGGTCACGACTTATAAGCAAAGCAAGGACAAGATGTTCTGCAGTAGTTGTATGTATCGTGACCAGGCGGGGCACCTGAATTCCTGGCGTCAGCAGGGATGTTGTCCTAGCTCCCTATAGTTATCTATCTTTTCTACAAATACTACTGCCAGTTTGACTCCCAACGCAGCGCAAACAAATTCCGCCATCAACAGCAGCATTATTGTAACTCTTGTTATTGCTTCATCATGTGTTGTTCTCCAAGAATGATGCGATAAGCATGATAACGCTAGCCTTCAACAGGCTAGACTTTCTGATCGGCCCACTACTTGGCCCACTGTCGCTGTACTCTAATATTACCTCTTTGGGAATTGCTTACTCCCGACTTTAAAAAAACGATTCTTCAGTTAAACATCCTCTAGTCTATGATTATTCAGTAATACATCTTTGCATGACTTATTATTGCATCTTTATGAACAGCAATGCTTGACCTGCTATTTGCGTTCCGGAGGCAGGGCATTAGAAGCGATTAGAAGGCAGAAAAGAAGGGAAAGGAACAGGTAGAGCGAAGAGGGGAAAGGGAGAAGAGATATGTACAATCCATAAGATATGCCGAAAAAGGACAAATAAGGAACGGAAGACACAGGGAAGAGATGGGTCTTCAAAGGGCGGGGGAGAAAGCAAGATCCAGCCACAAGACATTGCTTTGATCCATCTGCGGAATCTCATTGTCACAGCAAGCTGGCGAGTGGTGCAGTGAACCGTTTAACCATTCGAATGGCCAACTCGGACAGTGTGTCACAAACGGCTGCGAGCTTCTTTGAGAGAGGCAGGCGGATGAGGACTCTCGACCTGATGCGAGTCCCTGATCGTGGTTGGAGCTCCTCCACACTCATTCCTTTTCTGCGTCTTCTCCCCCTTCATCACAAGTGAAAAATAAAAGAAAAGGTAGAAGGTCGAAAGGGACGTGAAAAGTGTAATCCAAAACGAGACGTACAAGGCACGCTAGATGAATTTGCAAATATGGATGGAATAGCCACACCTGTCTTCCAAACCGTCAAGATCCGTAAAACGCCGTCCAGAAGACCACAGGCAACGTAACATGCAGACCCAAGCAAAACAACTCCCAAGGGCGACACCCAAATAATGCTCGGAAGGTTCAGTATAGGGCAGAGGAGAATAAGGTGCGTCAAAGAAAAAAGATGATACAAGAACAACGCGTTGAAATAGACAAAAAGAATTAGGGAGACGCATAGCCTCCAGCGACTTCTACCCATTCGGCGAAACAGCTGCCCTGTTTCCCTTCCACATCAACAATGTCCGTGTCACATCTGCACCGACAGCCCACACCGTTTTCCTTTACAGGGTCCGGATTCGCCCAGTATTCATCTTCTTCAATGCGTTCCTTTTCATCCTCCGTGGTCTTTTCCAGCCATGGGATCCGCGGCAATTGTCGTGCAGGGGCATTGGCAGGGCAGTGTTGGATCGTAGTGTGACGATAACCGATATCCCGGAAATAATGAATATCGCTAGGGGCAAGAAGAGCACCGGCAGCTAGCGAATGAATAGGCGCATCGCCCCACTGTAGAAAGACGTTAGTAAGAAGCAAGGGCCACTGAAGTAACTGGAATACGCACTCTTTCTGTCCAAAAGCCTCCGCTCCTGTCCATCATTTCAAAGAAATCTTCATACTCCTTGCTACGGAACCAGTCCAGACGCGCAATTTCGAAGTTACTCCAGAAATGGCACATGTTATAAGATTCGCCTTCCATGGCTTCGGGGTCAACCTCAGGTACGGTGTTGGCGCCAGGTTCGTTCTGCAGGATCTCTTCGGGGAGTCTGTCCTTCTTGTCCTCTTCCGGCGGGGTTTCTTCTTCTTTCGGCGGATTCTCGAGGAACATTTCCCAGAGACCCTTCGATTTGAGGTTGTTGGTGCGTTTGTATGCGGCGGCATAACGGAAGATATTCGGGACCGTCTCGCGAAGTTCCTTGACGGCAATGGTGAACCCGTACGTTTTGTTCGCTTCGGCCATCTTGACGAAAGGATCACTGATTCATGTGTAAGTTGGAGGGATATAGCAGTAAAACCAAAGCAGACACTTACTAGGTAATGTCGCAGAAGTACTTGATCTCGGGCTCCAGACGCCAGTACCATTCATACTTCAGAAGAAGGGGATGCTTGTAGAAAAAGCTGCACATAATCCGGGTCAGTCGTCGCGCAACGCAAGAATCGGAGGTAATACTCACCCAGAGTAGAATCGGCACATGTGGTGGTAACTCTCCATTCCACCATACATAATTGCAGCATCGCCCTGCTTTCTGATGCCTTCCTTTGCGACTTCGTGGTCAACCCAATCGGGGTAGCCCCACATGGAGCTATCAATCTTGCCAAATTCCACCGACGAACTGGAGTAGTTCTTGACAGTATCTTTGAAGGTATCGTCGAAGTCGCCATCGTTCAGGAATACGTAGGGATAGTTGTACCAGCGATTGAAGTGTCTCTCGATCGATTTCATGGATTCAATAACACCATCCAGCTCCTTGTTCCGCGCGAGGACGACGAAGGCAGCATTTGCCCGAGGGCCGTCTGTTTCGACGGGGAGACAACCAGTGGCGAAAACCTTGTCATGCTGCTCACTGATCTTCCTGTATCATGGAAATAAGTGATTAGTTACACCGAAGATCCCTACACGTAGCCAAGTCGAAGGGGTGAAGAACGAACCTGATGGATGGTGGTGTGCCAGCTGGTATTAAGATGCCCCCAGGGGAGGAAGGATGACGAACAAAAAGAAGTAGAATAAGAATTATTACAAGGCATGGGAATAATAAGACAAAGCCCAGGGGGATCGAGATCGACGAGTTGCCCTTCAGTCGTATTCTCCGACGGAAAAAAGCGAACCTGGGGTATACGCCGCCCTTTTCATTGGGAACATCATCTAGGGGCAGGCTGGGCGAGGAGGGTAACTGTTTCGCGATCCGCTGAATGAAACTCATGGTGCAAGGTGTTCAACGCCACGGTGACTCCAGCCCGGACGACGAGAAGACCGATTCGTAGGTCTCAAAAGAGGTAGCGGGATGAATATAACGGTATAATCGATGCCAGTCGGAATCGAGAGAACAGGGTTCTGAGAATGGAACGGACGGTCCACACGCGAAATGACAGGAAATAAGGCTGGTCTTTCTTCCTCGTATACCGACCGCGAGAGCACCCCAAACCGCGAATTAAAATAGATGTAGACGGAAAGAAGAATGAAATGCAGAACGAGTGGCCGGAGGAAAGCCTCCTATTCTTTTTTCCTTTACTCCCCAACTCTTACTTTCTAAGTCCTTCTCGATCGGCCAGAGAGACGGGTGGGGGAGGCGTTGACAGCAACGCAGATGACCGAGATCCTTGAACGACGATGTCGATGGTAGAGAAACAATCGACAGGATCATCAATGGAGGTGAAAAAGTGAAAAGGTAAGTGAGGAAGTGTGGGAAAAAAGGGAAAAAGAAGGAGGGAGTCGCGGAGGGAAACCGATGCGAAGTTGGTGAGGTGGAAGGATACATACAAAGTGGTTACGGTAATATAATAGCGCCCTTTGGGGGAGGGAAACGGGGAAGGTTCTGCCAAGCCCAGGGAGTCGCAAGCAGTGGGCGCTCGTGGTCCGGATTGGTCTAGGGCTTGGGCGGTGGGCTGCGGCAGTCGTGCTTATTATACACTTGGTATGAGACGGTCACCATACCGTATTTTACCAGAAGTCGAGGCTCTTGACGGAGTGCACATCAATGGCGCATAACATACCAGAAGAGTTCTATCTGTCGTGTTGTTAGTTGACGAGGTAGAAGTTTTTGTATCTAGGCGTATTCTAGAGCCATCTGAAATAACATGGCGTAGATCGGAATGATCTATCATGCCATCTCACCGCTGTCATCGCCAACCAAGTCTACATAAGCCCATGCTGTACCTACATATCTTACCAATCCAGAAGCTTGACCTGCAGGCACGGCATGTTTACGGAGTACGGAGTACGTAGTAGAGTGCTGACTCTTGTGCTCTCTTCTATTTGTACTTGTAGACCGACTGACGAGTGGCCCCAGATATGATCTCGTTTCAGATCTCTTGTTCTATTTATGTCCGTCCGGGTATGCCTGGTTTGGCCCCAGAAAACCTTGGTTCTTCGCTGATGCAACGATGGTCTGTATTCATCGGAACGGGATAGCTTGGATTCAAGGATATTAACGGACTAAAATATCTATAATATACAGCTATATAGTAATATTGACATGGACCAAGATAAGATTCGCATAGTCCAGCGCACCTTTACGGAGTAAACTCATAGGGCCATTAATTATGATCGCGAGTTATGCAGACTCGGCCCGAGTGGAGTTTTACCGTATTGAATGTACGTAATTGAATTACCATGACGGTATCTAACCAAGAACCCTGAAATTAATACCAAAAAAAAAGGCCCCACACGTGACCCCGGCAAGGTGGCCTCTAGAGAATGATACGAGATTATTTGTACGGAGTACGGAAGGAAGATAGTATGGCAGACACTGAACTATGCATCGGTTAAAGTACAAGTGCAGAGTGCAGTCCATGCGATTCACCTGCCTACTTGGTTGTCAGGACGTCAAGCTTCCGACCATTGAGTGCTAAAGTAGGGATGTGGAGAGACATACTAGAAATAGTAGTCCTAAGGACAGTATGGGATGCCCCTAGAACTTCAGAATAGTAGGTTTACGGAGCATATGGAGCGAAATAAAGTTGTATGTCGGGCTTTTTTATTTTATGCACAGAGCATAGGGTAGTATGTGAAGTTTTCTGCAATGAATTATTCCAGCCTGCCATATCACTTGTGACACTCGATCTTGCATACTTGATGTCGGAAAGCGTTGTTGGGGCGGTAGATTATAACGTCTTCTGCGATCATATACGGGGCAGTACTATCACGACAGGAGGAACGACCCGACCATATCTAAGAAATGATCATCAATCCCAGACACGATGACACCTTAGTAGAAGTACTAAAAAGGGGGTACTGCAAGTCATAATCAAAACTTTCTCCAAGGGACACACGCCCTTTTTTCTAATGTAGTAAGAGCAGTAACTCTTAGTAGTAAGTCTATAGTTCAACCGTTCGAGGGGCATTAATATTCTCAAATCATGAACGACTCATCCTATCTACAGAATTGAAATTTTCTGACTCTTTGTCCGGCTCCTTTTTTTTTTTTTCTTTTTTTTTTTTTTTTCTCTCTCTCTCTCCTTGTTCCTTGTTCCTTGGTCCTTATTAGGGCACTGGTTCCTACTTTTCCCTTTCCGCCCAAATTCGGCCCCCGTTCTCGGTCATCCGCCCTCTTCCATCTTCTCCAATTCAACCTCATCTCTACACTGCCGCCTCACCAACACTCGTGATCATTCTCTATAGTGCTTATATTCTGTCATCTGCTTTAGCCTTGCAAGTCAGCCTCAAACTTACCTACGATATCACTGCGGATATATATGGGGGCTTTCCTCTCGTCCTGCTCCGTCCTCCCTCCGTTCTCCGACTCCCGCTAGAACTATTCGGCCCCTGCTGCATAGTACGACTGCGATCCTACCACCACGATACAACTTCTACGCTCGACCAACTAGCACTACTCACTGCGCTCTATAAATCTTCTCTATATTTAAGGAAACCAAAGAAAAAAATCTCCTTGCGCGGAAATGGATCGACTTGTGACCTCCGTCCCGGCGCTTTCGGAGGGGCACCCCGGGAATGCGAAGCCCTCCAACGATACCAAATTGCAGCCCCTTCATCTTGCCTCACCTTTGCGCAACGGTGAGATTGGATTTGGTACCATTTCTCCCATCGAGAACGGTAGTTTCGCCTTCGACCGGGTCATCAAGACCGGTAAAGTGCACCGTCGCATCAAACACAAGCGCGTAAGTACTCATTACATTCCTCATATGGTTTTTTTGACTAATAACATCTTGTATAGGCGTTCAAAGCTACATGGAAATCCGGACACCTTGTCCTTCGACCAAATCTCCTCTCGGTCTACAAAGATGAAGAAGCAACCAGACTAAAGCTTTCCATCACTTTGTCCGAAGTCACGGCCGTTGCACCCTTCAAGTCTCCCCGTTCGAAACGCCAACATCTTTTCGCTGTCTACTGCCCCACGGGAAACTATCGTTTTCAGGCCGAGTCGCAAAAGGATGCAGAGGACTGGATTCAGCGCATCCGCTCCGAAACCCGTCTGGATGAGGAAGAAGCAGCGTTCTTAGCTCTGGCGAAGAAGAAGAAATCACAAAAGTCGGCTTTGAAGCCATCTGGCGACGACTCCACGTCTACTTCATCCAGACCCAGCTCACCTGAGTTGGGTGCGTCCCTTTCTCCCAACAGCCAAGCCAGACACTTCGCTTACCCTCTGGATTTCTCGGCCAATGACATGACCTCGGAATGGTCAGATGGCCCCTCGAACAACACCAACCTCCGTCCCAAACGTTCCGCCAATAATCTCTCATCTGCTCAGAAAGGCGGACAACCGCAACCGCAACCGCAACCGCAACCGCCACTGCCACTGCCACTGCCACTGCCACGCGAAGGAAACCGAAATGCGGATGTGGGTATCCTTCGGGATCCGGAAAGAGTGCTTTGCAACGGTTATCTTCAGTGTCTACGAACCAAAGGAGGTGTACGGACATGGAAACGATACTGGGTTGTCTTGCGCCCCAAGAGTCTTGGCTTCTACAAAAACGAAAAGGTAAGCTCTCTTCAATGTTTTCCTTCTCGAAAAAAAAAAAAAAAAAAACGTACACTAAACGATCCCCAGGAATATTGCGCAGTCAAAGTCATCCCAATGTCCCAAGTGATCGAAGCAGCCGAAATTGAACCCGTGTCCCGGTCAAAAAACTTCTGCCTTCAAGTCATTGCCGAAGAAAAGTCATACCAGCTATGTACTCCTGACGAAGAATCGCTCGCCAAATGGCTGGGTGGACTGAAGAGCATTATCATTGCCCGCAAGAAATTGGAGGCCTCAGCCTCTGCCACCGCCTAATTTAATCCTAACCATCCTTGTCCTTGTTTCCTTTACTTTGCCGTTACTGCTTCTTGTGTGTATTATATACCATATTTCTTTGGTTTATTATTGACCCGTCATGTTGACATGACCATGACCAGGTCAGGGTTGGGATCTGGAGTTATATATCATCCTTTTGGTCTCTTTTGGTCGTTTGGATATCTTGGATATGGTGTATGGCCGGCTGGCGTAATTTGGACAACCAACACAGCAAGCTGGGTCTTCTGTCTTCCATTCGTTATCGTCACTTGTTTTCTTTTTTATTCTTCTTGCCGTTGTATTAATTTTCTAATTATTCTGGAATCGGCCTGGTCTATTCTGACTACATATAATTTATAGATCAATCAATGAGAGCATATTCTAGCTAGCTGCAGGATCAATAACCTAGAGTCTTCGCTGTCGGCCATGTCACATGACCATGAGATAACCCGTCTCATCCTTCGATCTGCTGCCAATGGCAACTACACCGTCCACCATCCGCAATACAATCAACAACTCCGGAGTATTTCTCTACAGGTATTTGGCCAGAACCATGGCTAACCCAATCAGTGACAGCAGAAAACGCCAAATGCAATCATAATGGTCCCGATGGTGGGTAATCCAGGAACGACGCCAAATCAACGGCCTCCACTGTCGACCCGCTGCTCGTTGCCGACCACCCGGCGGACTATGATACAAGACTATGAGCGTTATTATGGAGTTATTTGAAGTCTCTGCGGCCGATTACGCAGCAGGAAATGGCAGATCTTATTATCAATCGGCCATGCTTTTCTTTTTCTGGCTGCAAGAGGCCTCTCTTCTCTTATCCTGAATCTTGACCGTATCTTCTGCTGTTCACGGTCTTGACATTGTCTGGAACATCGGTCTGCTGGGTTGTCGGCATAATACCAATTGGTTTCTGTGGTGGAGGAAGTAAGAGAGACAGACCAGGAAACCATGGAGAACAATCTCGGGCGGGCGAGAACGAGGGTAAGCCAACCAAAACGATAAACAGAAAAGATGAGCTAACATTTAGTCAGTCTGCAGCAGCAGAAACCGAACCTCCAACCTCCCCTACGAATGCCTCCCGAGACCGAGCGACCTCATTTTCGAGAAGGGAAACGCAGGCACAAGATGGCCCGGGCATCCGCCGGCGGAGCTCGGCCGCCTCGAGAGTATCCAGACTATCCGGCCCCTCCATTGGCGAGGGGTCGCAAGGGAACTTCACACTGGCTGGCCCAACGGAAACTCCCCAATTGCGTGCTGCCCAGGAACCCTTTGTGCATCCTGGTTACACTGATCTCAACCCGTCCTATGAGCAAGCCGCCAACACCAAGCCGGTATGGAGTTTGGCCAAACCGCTGCCGCGTGTGGTGCGGTCGGGGATGGTGCCAACAAAGGATGAGTTGCGAGACTCTCTGCAAAATGCTGAGCGGCCAGCCCAGAACTCGCAGGAGCTTGGGCTAGACGTTGACCCCAATGACCTCGAACAGGGACAGATTGATCCATCTGCTGATCCACGGAAGATGGCGGCTCAGGTGGAGGATGCCCGATTGCAGCGTGAGGCCAATTTCATGAATAAAGTCCTGAGCGGTGGTGACGGCACCTCCGCACGGCCACCGTCCGGCCTGTCGCGCATGTCGTCGGTCCGCCGGCGACGCTCTTCGGTTGGGGGCGTGCCTCCAGATCAGGTAATTCCGGAAGACGAGGAGCAGGAATCCCCGACGGACAGTGAGCCCAAGATTCCGCAGCATCCGAGTGATGAACCGCTGCAGACAGTACCCGAAGAACCCGAAGATCACGACGAAAAGTTTGAATTCCCAATCCTTGACGACACGCACCCGGATGACCTGCACCCATTGGTCCAAGACCTGGTCGAAGATGAAGTGCACAACAACCACACGACCTGGTCAGTCATCCGCACGCACCACCGCGAAGCCCTGGCAGAGGCCCTGGCAGTCTACATCCAACTCACCATCGCCTTCTGCGCCGACCTAGGCGTCACCATCGCCAACAACGGCAACCCCAACACCACACAATGGGCCTGGGGCTTCGCAACCATGATAGGAATCTATATCTCAGGAGGCGTCTCGGGCGCACACCTCAACCCCGCCGTCACCGCGATGCTCTGGTTCTACCGCGGCTTCCCGAAGCGCAAAATGCCCGAATACTTCACAGCCCAGTTCCTAGGCGCTTTCTGCGCAGCCTTCACAGCCTACGGCCTCTACTACCAGTCCATCCACCAATACCACATCACAAACCTCGACAATACGGGCATCATCAACAGCTTCGTATCAAGCCAGCGTGAAACCTGGATCGACTCCTGCTCGGCCTTCTTCACCGAATTCCTCGGAACAGCCTTCCTAGCAGCTACCATCCTAGCTCTGGGCGATGACCAGAACGCGCCTCCAGGCGCAGGCATGAACTCGCTTATCATCGGGCTAGTCATTACCTGTCTCTGCTTCGCATTCAGCTATCCGACCGGCGCAGCACTGAACCCGTCGCGAGACTTCGGGCCGCGACTCGCACTGCTTGCACTGGGGTACGGTGGCGATTTGTTCCGGAATCCATACTGGTTCTACGGGCCGTGGGCGGGTGCGGTTAGTGGTGCGTTTGCTGGGGGGCTCTTGTATGATTTCTTTATCTTTGAGGGTGGGGAGTCGCCGGTTAATTACCCGTTGGAGAGGACGCAGAGGGCTATGAGGAAGAGTCGGATGAAGTGGGAGAGAAGGCTTCATTTGACGAAGCAGGCGTAGTGGTAACTATGGCATTTGCCAATGTTGTAGATATGTCTGCGTATGTATATACTAGCGTAGGGAGGACATTTTGTGTACCTTCAAGTGGGCATGAAATTGATAAAAATGACCCACATACTGCCTTATGAATACCCAGTCTAATGACAGTCTAACAATATACAAAGAAAGGACCCCAACCCATAATCTATAGATATATACCTATCACCTCTCCTCCCCAGGAACAACCCTATACTCCCCCGTCTCACCCTCCGATGCCAATGCAGATGCAGATACAGATGCAGAAACCTCCTCTTCCACCGGCCGACTCTCATGATTCACAACCAAAAACGACAAGAAGACAATAAGAGCTCCGACCCAGTATAACGGACTCGCGTACTGGTTCTGTAGGACGATTTGGCCGACGAGGGAGAGCGGGATCGTCAGGCTTAGACCGACGGTTACGACGAGGGGTGTTGTGAGGAGCATTGCGTAGGCCCAGACGATGTCGGAGACTAGGGAGGAGACGGAGTTGACCTGTTGCGGTTTAGAATGGGATATTCGAAAGGGAATGGACGTGAAATACCAGTAAGATAGTCCACACGCGATTTGTAGGCGGGAGCTCGAATTTCTCCAGTCCCGTAAAATGCATAATGATAAACCCCGGCCAGATAAGAACCATATTGATGAACCCCACCAGACCAAAAAACAACAGCATGTTCACCCGCGACTCGTCGCCGCACTGCCTCTTCATCACGATTGTGTACACGCCGTACATGATCGCGCTGAAAGCTGCCATGGCGTCGCCTAGGGCGATCTCCGCGGAGCTCTTGCGTGGGAATGAGCCGTTGTTTTCGCCATCGTCTGGGGCAGGTGCGTCGGAGGTGGATAGGTCGACGCGGGAGATCAGGATGATGCCCAGGAGGGAGGCGAGGACGCCGAGGAATTTGCGGAGGGTAAATTTTTCGACGCGGAGGGCGGCACCGAAGATCATTGTCCAGACGGCTGCTTGTGTTATGAGGAGGCTCATATCTGCATCACAGAGACGAGAACTTACCACTGGTTGACGTGAGAATCGTAGTGCTTCCTACGCTTGTGTGTTGCAGACATGCCATCGCGAAGTAATTCGCCTATATCTCCAGGTCAGATCGAGTCTCTATTGACTCGAATCGGCGCAATACTCACAAGAAACTATAACCATGTTAGCCAGCATCCCATCAAGTATCCTCAAACACACTCACCCATAGAATACAAAAATGCAAACTAAGCTTCGCCGTCTCCCTCAACCCCAACTTCCCCGACTCGTATTGTTCCACCACAACCCCTCTTTGCGTCCCGAAATCCGTAGCCCGAACATCATCCTCACCATCAGCCGTGGCCGCGCGATGGTAAAATATGGCCTGATCCTGTTCCTCGGCCTGCAGCGGGTCGCCCGAATCGAGGTGCTCTAGTAGGCTCTTCAAGGACGTGATCTGGGAGAGTTTGTTGAGGCGCCATAGTTTGAAAACTCGTGCGAGGAGGATCCCGAGGAGGGGGAGGTTGAGGCAGGAGGTGTTGAGGTAGGTTAGGAAGAAAGGTTTCGAGTAGGTGTTGTCGGCGAAGATGGTCTGCGCAGGATTGTCAGCCTAGCTCTGTATGCCCGCGATAAAGGATCAAATATGGACAGAATGGGAGGGAGGATAATTACACTAGCTAAGAAATTCGAGGCCGTCCATAGCACGACCACTACTAAGAGTAGCGAGATCCCGAGGGACCGTCTCGCGGTACCCCCTAACCGCGCGCCATTCGCGGCGCTCATGGGTCTGATTGTATGCTGCTCGAGAGGTGATTCACTGGATAGTAATGGTTGCTGCTGCGACGGCGAAATCGGAGGGATGTCAGTCATTCTACTCCACGCAGAGTGGTGTTTCGATCTTCAGCTCCGATGGTTTGCGGAAGGTGGGCCAGCTGATAAGAGCATGCGGATCGGATCACATGAGGATGGCCAGTATGTGAACAAGGCACAGGACAGTATTCAGTTGATTTTCTCTATTGCTGGCAAATATTGAGCAAAGTCTCGACTATGAAGCGAGAGACGTGGTTTACGGTGTGAGAGAAATGATGGAAGATGGACGATTGATGATGCCAAGCCATCACGACAGCAGCAATGCAAGGAGACATTGATACATCGTCAAGATACTATGGATGATCTCAGGTAATCTCATGCAGTAGTATTCCAAACTCCTAATAACACAGTGATAAACACGCTGCCGTTAAGGAAAGACTAGAGAGCCGAAGTATCCAACTATCTTGAATATCCCCGAGCCCTCATATGAAGAGCAGAAGCAACAAAACACTCTACAAGTCCGGACGCGCAAAGAAACATCAATAAGCCATTAATAATAACAAGAAAATCGTCGGAGGGTCATCAGTAGGGTATCAACAGGCACAGCCATCGCGCTCATTGTCAAGGTGGATATTGATCGGGTCGCTGAATTCACCATTGAATTCTTCTGCTTCCTCTTGCGCAAGAGCACTCCTGGCGATGACTGGAGATATGTTAGCGATGTGTAGTTAAAATATTTGAGTAATTGACTCACCCTCGAAAGCTTGTTCGACATTTAGAGCCTCCTTGGCACTCGTCTCGAAGTAGGGAATGTTGCCCTTCGATTGAGAAAAGGTCATGGCCCGTTTCGAGGAGATCATTCGTTTATTCTCCTCTACATCGACCTTGTTACCGACCACGACCTACAACCTGTAAGTAGCTGCAGACAACCAGGGTGTAACAGGCAACATACAAAAGGAAAACTCTCCGGATCTCGAGGGCTTGCCTGGATAAGGAATTCATCCCTCCAGCTGTCGAGGGCCTCGAAACTCTTGGAATTGTTCACGTCGTAAACCAAAACGCAGCAGTCGGCTCCCCGATAAAACGCAACGCCCAGAGATTGAAACCGTTCTTGACCTGCAGTATCCCAGATCTATTCGAAATCGATGTTAGCGACCCTATTTCCTTTCCCGGTCGGTCGGTCAGGGAACCTGCCTGCATCGTAACCAGTCGGTCGTCCACTAAAACCTCCTTTGTCAGAAAATCGGCCCCAATTGTCGCCTTGTAGCTAGCACTAAATTTCTTGTTGACCTGCAGGACGTAGATACGTGGTTAGCGGGATGGATCGGGCGCTCGATGCTGTCGGATGGTGGATATCACGCACATATTGGTTCATCAAACTCGTTTTACCGACACCACTGTCGCCGAGGATTATCACCTAGAAAATGCAGCATTTATGTCAGCGATACCGATATATTCACATTGTTACGCCGCCCGTATCAACCGTACCTTCAATAAGACCTTCTTCCGTGACGACATGGCGGTAGGTGAGTGGGGAAGACTGGTGTATATACGGCGAGAGGTAGGAGAAGGCAATCGTTAGGATGGTAATGAAAAACGAAAACCGCAGTAGTCTCCTAGGGGGAATGAGAAGAGAAAGCACTCTGAGAGGAACTACTCCTGGTAGTGTCGAAATGGACCGAAGGCTGTTGTTTCGGCGTCGGGTGAGGCTCATCGATGATGCACCCAGTCGGGGCGGTGGACCGGGCGGTGTGGAGATTAATGCAACCGTTTATCATGAGTTTATCATCGCTTTGCTGTATTGTGACAGTTGGTTATGGTCGGTTTTGTTGTCATCTTTCTTCCTTCTGGTGTGCTTATTTCACAGTGCTCTCCCCCCTGCTACTGTTGACTATGCAGCCATAAGCCAAAGGCAGGCACTGTCACCCCTCCATTCTAGACGCCCGCGGTCCTTATCATCTCCGACGATCAAATGGCCCACTGGCGAGAGGAATACTCCGCCGCTCTAACGGCACGAGATAGGCGGGAGAAGGCCAATGTTGGTTTGTACAATGCCTGTATGCCAGACAAACTTCGCCTTTAACAGAAATCTCGCTCTGACAACTCATCAACGATCTATCAGATACCCAACTTGCGGATCGTACAGCGAAAGCTGTCCCCACTTCCGCAGACGCCCAACAACACACACGTGCCACATCTCCAGCAGGCAAACCTGCAGGACATCTACCGGGGCACCCAGACTCTTCTCTGCAGGATGCGTTAGCTGCGACGAGGACAGATCTAACTGAGGCGCAACGCTCCCGTGCTGAACTGCAGGACCGGCTGGCTCGTATAAGCGCTGATTTGGAAAAGCTTCGAAAACGGAGTGCCCAGGATGGAAAGCGGATAAACGCGCTAGAAGGCGAGAGAACATACTTACAGTTGCGCCTGAAGGATAGAGACGAGGAGTTGAGGGGCAAGGCCAAATTACTAGATGTACGTTTGCGAATTCCTAGGGACCATGTTTGCTATGCGCCTTGCTGACTAGATGACAGGACTTCCAAGATGAATTGGCAACGCTAAACTTGCAGCTTAATATGGCTGAGGAGCAATCAAATCGGCTGCAGCGCGAGAACCAAGAACTAGTTGATCGCTGGATGGCCAGGATGGGCAAGGAAGCGGAAGCTATGAATGATGCTTCCAGGTACTCATAGGGTCGGCAATCTACTTCTGACCTTACGCTGGTCACTGTATCGTTCTACACGCATCGGGGGGATTGAATTGAAATCCCGCATCTCCTCTTTGAAACTGTACCAAAGGAACAAAATAGGAAGCACCAGCCATTGTTTCGTTCACTCAACGGTCACATGGAAACTCTTCTACTCCTCAACACTTCCCTTTTTCCTCCTCTCATATCTGCATCCTACAAACCCAAAGAGTTTCCACCCAAGTTATCAGCTGTCATGTAGGGCCCCTACAACGGTACGAATCAAGGGCTCTGCTCTTTTTTATGCTTTTGCTAATCTATTCAAGACACGACTATAGGGATATCGTCCGTTTAATTACAGCTGCCACCGGAGATTCTAAGCCTAGTCATGGTGTACCTCAGCGACGATATTGCTTCCCTGCGATCAGCTGTCTTGGTAAACATGACCTGGGCTGCAGTGGGCATCAGTATTCTTTGGTCGATTGCCAGTGACCGCCGTCAATACTATGCGAGTCAGATTCATGTCCTGGGGCCAAAGGCGCAACGCGAAAGTCTTCGCTCCCCAAATTTTCAAGACCGTGGCGTGCCAAAATCGACTTTGGTCTTCCACCACTTGGAAAAGCGATGAAGACTACCCGATACTACCTATAGCCCAACTTAGAGGCACTCGTCTTTAAAGGCGCGATAATTTATCTGAGCTACTATAATCTCTCCTCTATAGGCGTTTTACGGTCTCCGTGGTTTTTGCATCACCTGCATGCGAGTTTAGAGCAACTTTAAGACAATCCATTATCATCATCATTAAATTAAGCTAAGCATCAATAAGCCAGATAAATTACATCATTCACCTTTTAATTTCCCATCAAGCGAGGGCAACTCATTGTTCATTTGGGTCTCTTGTCTCTCAGCAGCAACATCATTCAGAAGCCTCATCAAACGAAGTGTAGTTGAATGATGATCCTGAAGCACTGTAGAGCCCCACCATAGCACTCGAGACCCCTGGATTATGAATCTCTCCTCTAATGAGTATCTTGGCTGCCGTAGACCGCTTACAAGACTGATCCTCATCTTTTCCACTGATGTATGCTCCTTGTGTCACTGACCAGCATAGCAATGTGCTGATCCCAGTTCTCAAGTCCTCCTCCAAGGCAGAAACGCCATGATCATGATCGGTAAATGTGACTTCGAGATTGAGAGGAATAGTATGGGGCACTGTGAGGGTGAATGTTGTTGTGCCTGATAGTGAGTTGCAGCCTTGCAGGATGTTATTCTACATTGGCACCATATTTTACGCCTTAGGAGATGATGGTTGTGTAGAACTTCGAGTATATTTTCTTTGTGCTTGTTGAGTGGTGGAGGAAGTTGCAAGTGCTTCTTCTTCCTTTCAAACACAGGAGTGGGAGCTATACAAGCTGTGTTTGAGCTTGATACAGTGAGATTAGGCGAAGACCGACTAGAAGGAATATCCATGCTATTCTCCATAACTAGTGATAATAAGTGCTGATGGGGGCGAAGAGCAGAGAAACCGGGTCCCTTCTGGCGAGATTTCGAGAGAATGGCGACCAAACCGCAAACCGGAAGCAAGAACAAGAGAGTCGAACTTTTCGGAGGGGAAAGACGAGATAAAAAGCCCTGTCATGCTAGGGACGAGACCAACAGAACAAATCAGAGGCTCGCCCCTTATTTAATACGGCAAAGCGAGTATATGAGGGGGAAAAGAAGTTGAGGTATACTGCGTACAAAGTACTCCGTAGTTTAATATGCTGATTAGCTAAGCCCACGCTATCCCACATCTGGTAGCCCGCCCTATGTCCCTTTATATTCACTGTATGGCGGATTGCTTCATGAATTGCATACATGAACCGTCGTTGGTCTTCTAAAAATATTTATACATAAGCATCCATTATTCTGTATGTGAGCTAAGAATTCAAGGATGTTGTCAAAAGGTAGGAAATATGGGTTCAATGGTCCACCATTCTAGATAAACATTGAATGGAAACGGTGTACTAGAACTACTCAACAACTACCAACTATATGTCTACCAACTATTTATAAATAAGCGTAAAATTCCTGGTTCTTGAATAAGACAACCTATTTATTGTGCTTTCCAGGGAGCCACATGCCTACATCCATCAATCCATCGAGCGAGCGATGCGTGGGAGGGGCAGTTGGTGATCCTTGGGGTGCCCATAAAGAAAATCATCTTCCCTAGCCCGATAAAAAAAGCATATTAGACGGAAATGATGGTAGAAATGGAGTGTTGATCATGGGCGGCTTGGATAGGTTCACTAATGCTTGATTCTTACTTATTGAAGAGGGCTAGAAACTATTTCTTGTGCAAAAGAATGACAGCATTATGCTTAATTCCATATAAATGTTCGTTCCGACAATAGTTAATACATAAGGAGAACCTCGTTTCTCAACTCCATAACAATCCGACGAGACGATAGTCTGTTACACGTTCAATCTCTACACCATCAGATTCCTATTCACTTGCCAAATCAATCTTGTTTATGATTTATCATCTCATCCATCTCTTAGAATGTTGACAAGAGATAGTTCGCCAACCAGTTCTTCCTGTTCCGATGTCAGCAAGAACTCCGGAGGGTTGTCGCCTATTGGAAATGCGGATGAACCAAACGCGGTGTCTGATTTGTGCGTCTTGTTGTCTGGATTAACCTTATGCTCGTTTCTGTCAATATTGGTCCTCCCAATAATACTAACAGAATACAGTCTCTGGACAGGCATCTAACGGCCACCCCTCTTCCGATAACTGCCCAGAGAGTCCAGACCCAGCCGACCTACTCCACAGCAATCTCAACCACCCTGTGGACTCCGAAAAGAAGTCTGATGCTGAACCGGAGGGCACAACGCATACTCCCGCTCCCGCTACCGCTCCCCCAGTCTCTGCCACCGCATCGCTAGAGATGAACGTCGACGAGCCGGCCCCCGTTCTCTACACTGACGTCGCAAAGGAAAAGGATATGGACCAGGCTAGTCCTGAGCAGCATGTCGGGGAGTAATGTTCTGATACGGGCCAGGTTAGTTCTGAGTGTACCGGGGAGGAATACTTTGTTCAAAAGCAATCCGGAGGCCCTTTTAGATCTCCCACTTTGGAAGATGAAATGGACCATAGCTGTCCTGTAGTTGAGCAAACTGCAGAGGCTGTCCCTGATGTCAAAGAAACAGACCCTGAAAAGTCGTTTCAACCGACTTCTAGCCCCCCCTACCGATGTCAAAAGGGAAGTGGAAGAAGGTCATAGAAAGCCGTTTCAACATACTCTTATGAAAGGACAGCGACAATCAGATGCTAGCTTTATAGGGCCGGTCATCGAGGCATCCTCGTCCAAACACGCTCGTACAGCAGTCAGACTACGCACTATCTATTAACGAAGATATATGAGTGAATGATATAAAAAAGGGGCTTGATGTTATCGTCAGAGGACAGTTAACGAAGAACCAGGGCAAGGAAGCCATCTAAACTGTTGGGAAGGGTGCGGGAAGCGGAAAATAATTCATTTATCAGCGACGTAGGACGCGGCAGACGGCTCCTTCGTCGTAAATATGCCCGGGAATCTAATATTCAGTCCGGAACATCCCATCCTTTCCTTCGTGCGAAAGAAGGAACACTGAAGCCTGCTAGCCCAGCAGCCAAAGACGGACCAGCCAGATTGCCCAACAAGGGCAAGAAGCCAGTAATCGATGCTGAGGACATGGTTATTTTGCAGGTTAGCGGCGAGGGAAACGAAAGGGAATCCGTTGAGAAGAATGAGAAAGATGAAGCTGCTGCTGCGGACACAACCAAGCAGACTAGAAAAAGCTTCGATGTGGAGGCCGCGGAGGAAAGGGTAGACAAACGACTTATCCTGGTTAGCATGGCATCCTGGGTAGCGGTTGTTTGGGGCGTGATTATCGGTATCAAGAACTTGCCGCGCAAAATCCGCAGTAACCTCCGGAGAGCCTTCGAGCTGCTCAAGGAGCTTGGCAGTAGATTCCTCGCATTTATCGATCTTCTCAAATTAGTGAGTATAACCATGCTACTACCTTGAGCGCAAATGCTAACACATATTGTTTCAGCAAAAACTCGCCGGGCATTTTGCCAAGATAAAGCCGCTTTCTCCGGTAGTTCTCCCGGTATGACTGGGACGTCCGGTCTTTTTCTCCATATTTGCCAATAATTCAAGCCTTCATGTTCGTTACGACTCTCCTAGGTGTTTCTATGGACATAGCCGAAGCAAGAGGGGGTCGGTGCTGTTCTCTTTGTGCTATAATCAAATCAGCATTTGCTAGAGCCTAACACCTTGTATGGTCTGACTATGTGCTTTGGCTACCTTTATCCATCCTTACAGATACGTGAGTTGAAGGTCATGGATGGGGCTTTAGAAAGGATGGAAGTTTCTTGAAGCTCACTATGATACACTCCAAGATCCTGAGCTTCAAGATCCTGCGCCCTTCACGCAATCATCGTTTATTTCACGCTTTTCTTCGTTCGAGGTCTATGACCCACAGGCAAAAGACACACAGCTCGATTATTCCATCCAATGTTAACCCCGACTTGTCCCCAAGTCTTGACCTCGAAGCTGCCACCATCCAAACGCCCACTTCGACTCAGTCTAACGAATGGAAGCTCCAGCGGCTTAGGCCCCAGGTAGCCACTGTTAGAGGTGAAAGCAGAAACTAGGTGGCTACTAGCTGGCAAAAGATAAGCCAGTCTTCGAGCCGGTGTGTTGCGAAATGAGTTGGTTAATCGACAACTGCCAGAAGTGGAAAGGAGAGTGCGTCAAACAAGGAACTTATGTCGCTGCAATCCTCACTACACAACCAGAGCTACACGTATAGAGGCTGTTGTTCCATGTGAGTATGATTGCGTAAATGGCACAGATAATATGACTGGCTTGTCCAAGCAATGTGCAATGAGAATGATTGCAGTAACTGCAGAGGGATCACCCTTCGCTTCTCCAACCGTATACTTTCGTGTGTTAGTGTCTTGTGAAGCTACATCGTCTCACAACGATTCTCGATAGGCTGCGTCGTTTGCGATCTTTGAGATGTTGAAAGAGCTGAGCAACCAAGTCATGGGACCCATTGATATTGTGAGGGATTTCCAAATGTTGTCGACTGGTGTTGACTGAGACAATAACTGACCAAACAAGATCTGGAGGCTGCTCATACTAATGAGGCAAAGCCGTGAGGGGTCAGTGAGGATGAACAGGATGAGTATGCGGCACAAGACGGGAGGTTTTTTTTTTTTTTTTTTACTGCGGTTCCCTACGTTAAGACGCATAAAAATTCAGCATAACTACCCAATAGTCAAAAAGGAAGTCAGCGTCAATGAAGGTTATCTACAATTAAACCTAGTGTCCTTCATCTTCGCCGGCGGAGCCCCTCTGGCAGAAGAGTCATTTGATTTGCTCGAAACTCGATGCCCGCGCCTACAGAAAATCCACGTTGAATCCATACCCGAGAGCATCAGACCCAGATGTGTGTTGAGATTTCTCCAGAACTGCAAACATTTGAGGTCCATTGGTCTTTACTGGGAGGCGGATGCTTTGGAGAATGATCAGATACATGCTCATCTTGCTGGTCGTGACGATATTGTTGAATTGAAACCCAGCGTGTTCATCGAGTATGAGAAGATCAAAGGGGTTTTCGATCTCCAGAGCCCTTTCAAGGGATTCCGGACCCTCCATCTCAGATTGCCATCAAAAGCAGTCACAGTACTTGTTGGAGCAATACAATCCACAATAGGAACTCTCAGTCTAGAGTTTCAGGACAATGAGGCCAAGGTTCTTTCTACTATCGGCACTCTGGTCAATTTCCGTGAACTTGCCGTCAGTTTCATGCGCAGCACAGACTTACCAGGGATGGATGTCCTAGCCCTCAGACACCTGAAAAAGCTACAATCATTATTAATCGGACCTCAAAATGGAGCGAGTCTGACTTCATTTACGTTGACGGATGATGAGTTTGGTCAGTTGTGTGCAGGTATCGAAGGACTCAAACACTTGTGGTTTGACGCAAGCTCCAGATTATCAATTTTAACAATAATATCACTAGGAAAACATTGTTGTCAACTCGAAGCCTTCAGAATCTTTGGGAGCATATCAATCTGCTTCCCTTGTCTATGTATGAAGCGCCACTGTTTCCAAAAGCGAATTGCATCGAGGTGTCCTGTATCTAAAAAGGGGGAACCCTCCAAATCATTTTCGACGCAACAAACTACGTCTTCATTTGCTTGTTTCTCTCAACCCTCCTCTCGCTTCCTTTCTAGTTCCTTCTCTCCACGATCTTTGCTCTTAGCTTCCGCCTACCGTGGCACAATCTCATCGTTTTCTTGTGGTCTGTCTCTTATTGTTTGGTCTCTGCCAATATACCGCTAACCAGCCAGATCTCATTCGCCCAACGGTCAAATACCAGTTTCCTGTTAGCTGACTACAACCGCCTCCTATTTTTGTCCTACCTGTCTCATCCTCATTTCCATCGATATCTCCTACTTTCCGTATCCCACACGACCAACAAATTCCACCTAAGATATTGGCCGTTATGGCTGACGGCAACGGTATGGTTCAAGGACTTCTTCTTTCCTTGTGCGCTCTACTAACATATTCAAGGCAATATGGAGACTAGTGAGATATCCTTTCGACACTTGCCACTAGAAATCGTACGTCTAGTCCTGGAGCACCTCAGGGGCGATGAAACCTCCCTACGAGCAGCGATCTTAGTGGACAGGACCTGGGCAGCAGAGGGAATCAGTATCCTTGGCAAAACCACCTGCTCCAGCATTGGCCTTGCTTGCGAGTAGTCGCCGTCAATACTATGCGAGCCAGGTCCGCATCCTCACTGCCCACGAGGCACAACATGAAATTTTTCGTTCCTTGGAATTCCCGAGGCTACGATCCGTTATGATTGTATTTGGTTGCCGAGAAGACAAAGAGCGAATGTGTGTCAGCTCCCACCTCCAACCGAACTTGGAGAAATTTATCTTTGGCGGCGCTGTGCTGTCTGAATACTTGATTGGTTTGCTGGAATCTCGCTGCCCACGCTTGAGAACCATCGACATTCACGTTCTATCTGACAGCATCAATTCTGGTCGCTTGCTGAGATTTTTTGAGATGTGCAACTCATTAACAAGAATCTACATCGACTGGAGTACAAATCACCCAATTGATGACCGCGTTTTGGCTCACCTTGCTGGTCGTGATGGTCAGCTGGGCTTCGGGACACAAAGTCCCATCAAATACAGCACAATTAGTAAAGCCTTTGAGATAATCCCAAGTCCGTTCAAGGACACACACACCTGGACGTGAGGGTACAATCAAAAGCAGTTGCACCACTCATAGCTGCTATAAAATCTGCTGCTAGGCTTGTGCTTCGGGTTTTGGATAACAAGGTCATGGTTTTGCCTGCGGTCAGCTCTCTGGCTGGCCTCATAGAGCTTGAAGTTAGCTTTCAAGTCGACGTGGAACTGTAAGCTGATGACATCCTGGCGCTCAGGAGCCTGAAACATCTGACCAAATTTAGCCTTGAAGCTTTGGGAGTGAAAGTATCATCTCATACATTCTCTGTCTACGACTTTATTCACTTGTTTGAAGGGATGTCTAACCTCAAGCACTTGGAATTCCAAGTTGTGCGCGACATGTCGATTAACGCATTAATAACGCTAGGGATCCATCGTCGACAGCTCAGGTATGTCATATCTGGGGAAAACGGATCAACTTGTTGGATTTGGTACACGTAAAAGAACCACCGCTTCTCCCAGAACTAGAATATCTTGAGATCGACGCCACGGGGGCAGAGGATATGGCAGATCTGTGGGCTCGCCCCCTCTAGAATCTTTTCAATGCAATAACTGACGCTGGTAATAGTTGGGGATGGTGGCCTCGTGAACAGGCGGACGAACTTGTCGATTCCATTATTGAACATGCACCGAAGCTGAAGCGACTGCGCTTGTTTAAGGAGGGCGCAAATCGCTTTTGCCCCCATGTGATGCGTGCTTTTGATGCAAGGATACGAGGCAAAGACAAGTCTTGACGTACTCCGGTTTCAATGCAGAGAAAAGAGATATCCACAAAACTGAACAAGAAGTGCGATTGGAATGAAATCGACGTTCTTTGATTTCATACAATCTACCGAATGCAACTGTCGATTGTCATTTATATTGAAGACTTCGCATCCCCTTTTACCCTTTCCCGCTTGTCTTGAGTATGGTCTACTATCTGTCTAGTCTCTACATATGTTTACTTCGATACCTATAATTGTTATTTTTCAGACGTATATCTTTGATCTGCCCGTCTCTTTTCTTCTGTTTCTTCTCTGCAACTGTGTCCGAGACTGCGGAAAATGTATTGATGGCACAATCTGTAGTAAGAGTATCATGAAGTGATGGGAGCGCTTTGTCAAATGAGGTTCTCTAATGTTACTCTATATGTAACTGACAAGTGCCATCTTTAATCAAATCCTCAAGTGTATATTATATATACAAAAATGCGACCCCATGAAGTCATATCCAAGAAAGAATAAAAGAAAAAGCGGCCAATATATATATATATATATATATATAAATAAAATAAATAAAATAAAAACAGGGGTCCAATGCACAAATGCCAGTCTTCATCTTCATGATGCTTTGTACAAAAATATATGGTATCATAATCACAAAAAGCCCCAAAAACCAAACCAACGGATCCAAAAGAGAGGGGAAGGGGAAGGGGAAGGAAAGGAAAGGGAGGAATATATGATGAGTATGGACATGTTATTTCCAAAAAAAAAAAAAAAAATAGAATATTCAAAGTCTCTGGCGAGCTGCCGTTTATATACCAATTGCAAGGCCTCATTCTGTGCCTTCGACAAAAGCCTTGAGTCTGGAGCTATCCTTGGTAGCGACGAAGTAAGTACCGCCAACGTCTGTCCAACTGACGCTGTTCGACCAGTAGTTCTTCTGCTTTACCTTGAGGAGATTAATGGGCGAGTTCAAATTCCGCGACTGGATCTTATGACCAGCGGGAACGAATGACTTCAGCGAAACGATCTGGCAGCCTTCTTTCATATCCAAGAAATGGTTGATTAGTTCGTTATTGAGTTGTGGGGTGAACGCTTGGTTGTTGATGAGGACGACGTCAGCCCGCTTCAGCACAGCGATGATGTTTTCTTCCGTGAGGAAATCACCTCGCGCCAAATGTGTTTTACCCGGCGCAACGCCCCAGAGTCGACACCGGGCTTTGAACTCGGCCTGTTGGAGATCGGCGAGGTCGCAGGCATTCTGCATCATTTCGCAACCCCAGCTTTCGCAGCCGATTTCCAGAGCGGCTTGTAAAACGACGTTACCCACACCAGAGCCCAGATCGACAAAAACCTGGCCAGACTTCAACCCGGTCTCCTTGAAGATGTTGCTGATGAAGCGTGGAAGAAGTTCGCCATATACATTGTCCGACCCGTTCTCGTACTGCCGGAGAGATTCGACGCGAGGCGAGACTGTGCGCGAATAGATTTGATTCAATACGCGCTCCACGTGAGGTAGACTGAGTCGAGTCGTCGCGTCCAGTTTTTTCGCAATACTCCCGTTCCGCCGGAATCGCTCAATCGCCTTATTATAATCATCAACGGTTTCGCGCACCTCCGCCTCGGACGCGTGAGCCAAAGCTCGTCGTAGCCTCCGCTTAATACCGGTTGACTCGTTGTTGAGCTCGTCCGCTTCTTCCTCGGGGATGTAATGCTGGGCAGCAACCTCGATAACCTGTACGATGTCGTCGATGGGTTTGAAGTCGTCGTTGTCCCGCGGCACCACGAGCTGAAACCTAGAAAACGCGAGAAGTCAGCATATATTAACCCTCAACTATCCAAAAGCCACATACCTCTCCTTCTGTGAAGCACTGGGATACTGCAGAAGAATGTCAACCGGCTTATCCCCACTCCCGAACGCAGGCTTAAAATTCTTCGCCTTCTGCCCAGACGTGATATCAGAAGCATGCACCATCGAAAAAGGCTTAACACCCTCTTCCGAGAAAGCCTTCAATGAGCGCACACGTCTCGAAGGATCCGGTTCCGCACTGTCATCCGTCCTAGCCCGTTTGCGCACCTCGAACGATGTATCGGTATCACTCGCGTCATCGTCGCTAGACAGTCGCAGCTCGGGCGTCTGTCTTTTGCGGTTGGTTCGTAACGGGGTTATTGATCGCGACTTCGACGGACGTTGTTCCGGGACCTTCGAGGCTGGTCTGCTTCCCGAGTCTCGTGTCTTCGTAGCCTTGTCACGGGGTGGGATTCGCGACGGCTGCGACGTCGATGTCGGTTTCGATGCGGGGACGGGTCGCGTCTGGACGACTTTGCGGATTTGGGGCTTCTGAGCTTGTAGCGAAAAGGATCCTCCTTTTTGGAGGTGGTCAAAGAATCCCATGGAGCAGGAATTGACGGCCGGCGACGGGAGTGGCGGGGGAGTTGCAGGGTAAAAATAGAGTCGGAATATGGGCAAGAAATGCAAAACAAAACGATAAAAACTGCGGTCTCGAGTCTATACAAAAATGCTATAATTAAAGAAAGAAAGAAGAAGAAATGGGGAGCGATGATCGAGTGAGAGAAAGAGAGAAAATCGCGGCACGTGCTGAGAAGAGACAGAGGATGGAGAAAGAGCCGCTTTCCACTCTTAGCGTCTTTGTATAGCCTCAAATGTCGCCACTTTGGGCCATCGGTGTCCCTATGTATATATGTATTATTGATTGTCCATACTAATGCAAGATCAAGACCCCTGCATCTATTAGAGTCAATCGAGATCTGAGATCCCCGCCGCCATGGTTCTGGAATGTATACGCATAACTACGTTGTTCTTACAACATTCCCCCCATATGGTGCCTCGGTCTGGGTATCAAAACTTTTGCTCGAGTCTGTATTTATACTATAAATGACAATAATATTATTCACAGTGAGTAAACGCTGCGCGTTTATTAGGACTTCTTCTTCGCCAGCCGCTTCTGAGCCCGGATATCCTTCTTCATACGCGAATCCACAATCTTGTACTTGCCCTTGACTCCACGAGGACGGCCAGAGATACCACGGTTGGGACCCTTGGCAACAACAAGCTTGGTCTGTTGCTTGGGCTTCTTCTTGGAAGCCTTGCCCATCATTGCCGTGATGGCTGCCGACTTGTCCCGTTCGCTGAGCGCGTCGTCCTCCGCCAGCAACGACGACTTCTTGCGCAGACGCTCCAGTCTCGTCGCAGCCCTCATCTTCTTGCGGCCCTTCGCTTCCATCACCTTCTTGATGGGGCGGGCGTTAATGGCACGCATCTTCTCCTTGATTGCGGCTGCAGCGGCCTTGGTGATGGGGCGGTTGGGGTTAGCGTGTCTGTTCTCGTCGTCGAGGAACCATTCCGGAAGACCTTCGAGTTCGCGGAAGGCGTGCTTGTTGTATCCGTCGTCGACGAGGTCGTGGGATTTCTTCTCGCCGGTGGCCATTGACTGCGCTAGTGCCATAGCTTCCGCAGTAATGATATCGATATCTGCATCACAGTCAGTAACAGCTACTTTTGTCTACAATGGTTGAGAGGGGCTTACCAAGCTGGCCATTGCCCTTCCTGGGATCCTCAGGCTCTTCAAGCTCTTCATCTGACTCTTGCGCAACCTGCTCCTGCTCCTGCTTCTTTGCATCCTTGGCCTTCTGTTTCTTCGATTTTGGCTCCTCCTTAGGTTTCTCCCCCTCCTGGTGTTCGTCTGCGCTGTCTTCATCTTCCACATCGTCGTCACCTAGACCCTGGAAAATGTCTTGGTCGAAGAACAACGCTGCGTTGTTGGACAACGCTCCGGACTTGGAAGCGTTAGCAGGAGTGCTCTCAACTTCAGCGTCCGAACCCTCTCCTTCGGCTTCGTCATCGTTTCCTTCCTTGTCCGAAAAGCCCTCCCATTCGTCAGCCTCGTACTCCTTTCGAGCCTTCTTGGCGCGCAATTTCGAATCCCGGTCTTCCTGGCGGTCTTGGTATTGCTCGTACAAATTGTCAAGCTCTCTCTCCAACCGGTCTCCGTCGTCATCGTCGGCCTCGGATTCAGATTCAGAGTCGGATTCTTCACTTTCGCTCTCGACTACGGCCTGTCTTCCGGATACAATCGCATCTCTCGCTCCCTCTCTGTCGACGCGCTTGAGGGAGAAGGTCGCATCATCTCCTCCTGGACCCAGCTGCTCCATACCGATTTCCATAGGCGTAGTCATGTGCATCTGCATCCGGACAATCTCCTTGCGCTTCTTTTCGTTTTCCTTTCTCCGCTCCTTCTTTTTCGTCGCGCTTTCCTTTTCTGTTAGACGATGTAGTTCATCCTGGATCGCGAGTTCATCATCCATAGGAGCAACCTCCGCCACTTCTTCAGTCTGCTCCTCAGGTTTACGAGGTCCCTTTTTCACGACAAGACCAAACTTCTCCCTAACCTTCAGTCGCCACCTGAGCAGGTTCCGGAATTCCTTCTTTCCCAGGAGTTTCAAATCCTCACAGCATGTGCGAATCTCCTCGGTGGTCTCCTCAAGTCGATTCAAAGTAGCCATGGCGAGGTCTCCAGCCGGTGCCTGATCGAAGCTAAGCTTGTTGTATTCTCCGAGAATAGCGATCGGGTCGATAGTGTTGATGAACTCCGTGACCGGGATCTCCTTGAACTGAATGTAGTTACCCTCCTCGTAACCATCCCTCTTTCGCTTCTTCTTCTCGGGGTCGAAAACCTTGGCCTCGTAGTTCGGAGTGGGATCAGCCAGTTCCGCAAAGACGTGCTTGGGGTCGAGGAACTTCGGGTCGATACGCTTCGCGGCCTTGTATCCACGGCAAACGACGAAGATTTCTGCGGAGACATTTCGGGAAGACGGGGGCTTGGTCGCTTCGACGGACGAGAACAATTGCTTGAAAACCCAAATCAGAGCGTTGTAGTCCTTCGATCTGAAAACCTTGGTGACAAAAGTACCGCCCTCAGCCAGGAACTCCGTAGCCAACTTCATGGATTGCAACACCAGTTCTGCCTGGGAGAACGCATCCTGAACCCACGCGGTACCGACGTTCGGCGCACCATCGTGCAGGACTGTGTCTGCTTTCCAGTGTTTGAGATGAGATCGGATTGTCGCGCGACATTTGTCCGTGGTGATATCGCTCTGGAAGGAGATAACTCGAGGAATTGGCTTGATGGGAGCAAGATCAACACCGACGATGATACTCTGGGTGGGCATGCACTCTGCTGCTACTTGACACCATGACTGATTTTGTTAGCATACAAGAAAGTCAAAAGAGAGAGGGGGAATGACTAGGACTTACTCCAGGCGCAGCGCACAGATCCAGAAGAACCTTACTCTTTTCCAAAAAGCCATACTTCTTGTTCAATTGGACAAGCTTGAACGCAGCTCTTGCTCGGTATCCTTTCTCCTTAGCCAAGTGATACCACTTATCCAAACGACCTTTTCCGTGCTTTTTCTGAACTGCCATTTTGGCGCGTAGGTAGTCGAGTAAGCCTCGACGGAACCTTTTGACTTGTACAGAAGTTGGATGGTATGAAGAGAGACGAAAGAATTCAGGAACTGCTTATCGGATTCTGGCCGTCTCCACAGATCCTCCAAATTTTTTCTGCCAGGCGGTGCAACACGCACTAGCCACATTCTGCCTGAGGCGACAAAGGCGGTCAGCCTAGATGCATGTGACATGATATCAGCAATGCTTCCAGCCCGACTGACTTGGACCAATACCAACACACGTTCACAGGCAATAGCTCATGGCCTTCCGACTTCGACTATTTAAAAGGGACACTCCTTTTGTGCCCTGATACTTGGCTTTTGCTGGGTTATGTTCTTATTGCAGCTTTCATGGCGCCTACGGGATTCCGCAAGAAAGTAGAGCCTAGCCCACCAGGCACGGCCCCGTCCACTCCAACCCCGAGTCATGGGGATCTATCTCCCTCAAGCGGCAGACAACGTTCAACATCGTCGCAGAGGGGGGGATCTGGAGTAGTAAGTCTGCCATGACTCAATATAAAAATCGACTATATTCGCGTAGCTAATCTGCGTTTTCTACTTAGAATCGGTATCCCGGGACCTGGCCGGCCGGCTCCAGAGCTTCTAAAGCAGCGCCCGTTACCGAGGTAGCCCGCGAAAGCATATCAGCCAAAAATGTAGCCAATGTCGCTTCCTCCTCTTCCTCCCATCTCCATCTCGATGACCATCCGAAACATAACCGAAATCCTTCCCTCCAACTGACACGACGACAAGCTGCGTCGAGCAGGTCTCTTCCTGCCAACGCGACGACAACTCGGCTCAACATTGCGTCCGACGGCTCTACATCTACCCCAGCCGCGAGTACTCCCTCGGAACCGGCTGCACAGTCTACGGATAAGGAACAACCAAACGACAAGGGCGAAAAGGTCGTGGACGACACTGCAAAGGAACAGCCGGATAGTGTAACCGAAACGACAGCCCCGAACGCATGTGACGAAAGTGCGGAACCGGACAGTAATACAGCACCCGCAACACAAACTGGTGGATGGTTCTCGTGGCTCTACAGATCATCACCGATTGTGACAGACACGACCGGCGGCTCCCAGGCGACAGAAACTCCGGTAGAAAACCCGCCACCGGAGCCGTCAACTACAGACCAGACGTTGAAAAAGGATACCGTTGAAACAAACAACGAAGTTCCTGAAGAGCAAACCACAACAAAAACAGATACCCCTGAAACTACACAAGTGACAGCGGCACCTCAAAAGCTTTCGTGGTTCCAGATGTGGTACGGCTCGCCCTCTTCGTCAAAAGCACCAGATGAGCCCAAAAAGGAAGAAGGACCCGCAAAGGATCTACCACCGAGTATAGCTGAAGAACCAGCCGAGGCTGCACAAAACGACACGCCAGTGCCTAACGAACGACCTGAAGAACGAGGTGATTCTCCCAAACCACCTGCTCAGAACTATAGATCATCTGGCTGGTCGTTCTGGTTCCGGGACACTTCAAAGGATTCTGCGCAACCAAATACCCAAGATGTCGAAACCGTCGAAGCCTCAATAAAACAAGATACGTCTTCGCAGCAGTCGCCAGAGCCAGAACAAGAAGTGGAAATCAAGAAAAAGGGGAGTACCAAGGTCAAGCCACCTAAAAACAACGCCGGGCCTCCTGTTCTTCCCGATAAAGTCGCAGCTCAGGTAGAGATCGCAGCCGATGCTGTACCCCCGAAGGCTCCTCAAACTGCTGCCTTGAAAAATTTGCAAAAGAATCTACCTAACCATGTTCTGCCACGCTTTCAAGACACATTTTCTATGCAAGAGTCACCGTCTTTAATACAGACACTTGGAAGTTTCTTACATTATAGCAAAAAACAGCATAACAAGCATGCGTACAGAATTCGAGATCCGCCTCGCATCCGAAAGGCCTTGGCTATTGGGGTACACGGATACTTCCCTGCTCCACTGATACGAAGCGTTCTTGGTCAACCAACAGGCACTTCTGTACGATTCTCGACGATGGCGGCTAACGCCATCAGAAACTGGACCGAGAGCCGCGGATACTCCTGCGATATTGACAAGATCTCACTTGAAGGTGAAGGCCGCATTTCCGAACGTGTGGATTTGCTGTGGAAACTATTATTGAACTGGATGGAAGAAATCAGAAACGCAGATTATATCATGATTGCATGCCACAGCCAGGGTGTTCCAGTGTCTATCATGTTGGTTGCAAAATTAATAGCATTTGGCTGCGTGAATGCGTCGCGCGTTGGAATATGCGCCATGGCCGGTGTTAACCTGGGACCGTTTCCTGACTATAGATCTCGATGGATTAGTGGATCTGCTGGGGAGCTCTTTGAGTTTGCGTTGCCTCACAGTCAGGTGTCTCAGGACTATGAAGCTGCATTGAGATGTGCACTTGACTTCGGGGTCCGAATTTCCTACATTGGAAGCATTGACGATCAACTGGTGTCTCTAGAGGTAAGTACTCGCTTCCCGGGTATTACATGCTCGTATGTCTAACATGTTTATCTTCTAGTCTTCGCTCTTCTCGCCGGTAAATCATCCTTATATCTATCGGGCTGTTTTCGTCGACGGTCGGGTTCATGCTCCCAGCTTGTAAGTATCCGTGACCAGTGGTCTTGAACTCTGCTGACATTTATCAGCCTTTCCCATTTAGTTGGGTTTTCTCTCAAGTTACGAAACCTTGGGATAGCAGACCATGGCCTCATTCGGGAACTGAGCGCACCGCTCGCGGGCAGTCTCTATACTGGAGAGGGGCATTCTCGTCTTTACGATGACGAGGCTGTTTATTCGTAAGTTCATGCCTCCTCCACCGCAGGTATGCAATGTATTAACATTCTTTCCAGCCTCGCCATCGCATTCGCTCTAGAAACGTCAGATGTCAGCGGCGCAACCCTACAAATCAAGCGACCCCAAGGCTCACCAACGGTTAACCCGTATATCCTCCCGTTCGCCATGCGCGGCCTCTTGGAAGAAGAACATGTCAAGCGCGAATTGTACGAGGAAACAATGGAACTCCTGAAGCAATTCGATGACTGGAAGCCGTCGAGCAAGGTACTAAAGGATGTCAAGTTCCGCTTAGAAGGGATCCGGTCGAAACTTTGAACATGCCGCACGGTTTTGATAATCTTGTTATAGACAGGGGGAGTCTTCGTACACGTGTAATACCCTATGCTGTATCTTTTGGTGTTGGCGCTATAGGTTTTTAGATCTACATTTAGAGCGAATTTGAACTTTGCTTTTTCAACACAGCAATGGAATGCATGTGAATCCTTGCTGTCAAGCATACTGCATTGTGAACCGAAGACAAAAATCTTCCGACTCTGTTCTCTTCAGATATCCCCAACTCCAATTCGATCAATACCTAAACAATCAACAGGAGGCATCACTAGGCCGTGAATTATAAATTTCAAAAGACACTAGAAAAAATATATCCTATATATAAGAAACCGTGCAAAATAGTGGTATAAAGCAAGAAAAGCAAATCCCGAAGTTCTATTCAAGCATTGCATTCAAGCGAATGCCGTATGGTATGCCCCTTCAATATCATCTGTACCAGAATACCAAGTTAGCCGTTATTCCATAGCCAACACATGAGATTAAATCCCAATAAAAAGAGAAAAAAGGAAAAGAAAAACTCACCCCTCATCCCAACCAATGCCTCAAATGCAATCGTATAATTCCTCACCGCACCAATAATCCTCCCCAGCCCCTGCCTCAGCTCCAAAATAAGTCTATCCGTGGGATTCGGAGTCGGGTTCGAATTCGCATTCGGATTCATAGTCCCAGACATGCGTCGCCCATTTTCATACCCTGTTCCTGGTTGTGATGAGAGCGGGAGTGGAGGCGGAGACATTCGTCTTGCGACGCGGGCTTTGTAGAATATCATTAACATGGCGTAGCTGCCCTGCATTAAGCAGCAGGCGAATGAGGGCATTGTGCGTGGTAACTGTTGCTGATGCTGCGGGTGGAGTTCTTGTCCCTCAGGACGCGGGAGGGGTAGAGATTGGAACATGTGCGAGATTAGGAGAGCGGCGCGGAGGCACACTTTTGCCGAGTGTTGGCTGGTGAAGGGGCATTCTGTGGGGGTAGGGGGTTGTTGTGATGATGATGTTGATGGGAGATCTGGGGTTGTTGAGGTAGAGGGTGTTGCGTATTCGGGGACATGTTCCATGGTGGTAGTGCTGCTGCTGCAAGAGCAGCGGATGTTTGTTATTTGGGTTGGGTCTTTGGGTGGTGTGCATGTTGCTGGAGCTGTGTTATTGGCATTTGCTGCTGCTGCTGCTGTGAGATCGCAGTGCTTCTTGATGAATATGGGAATGTCTTGGAAGGCTCGGAAACGGTGTGTTTTGACCTGCGCGCTAGAATGGGGTTAGTATGTGATGCTGACCGGGTTGTGTTTGATGGATAGATACCTGGATAGCTTTATCCGCGCAATTGCACGCATGCTACGTGCTGTGATTAATTCTGTTCTGTCGCCGAGCCCGTGAGGTTGTGAGATACTGGGGGTCAATGCTGACTGCGAAAGCACGGAGGCAGTCCAGGCGTCAAGCTGCTGCATTCGTTCGTAGATGTAGGACATATTCGACCTTGAATTTATACATTTGTTTAGGTCGATTACGAATTGAGTCGCCGATATTAGGACTTGCTGTGCCTGTATCAAAACAGGCCAACCCTAGGAGAGGTTAGAAGGCGACAAGTTGTTGGGTGCGGTCCACTCACATCTGGGTCGGAGGAGAATTGGGGATATGGTGTAATGAATTGAGGATCTTGGATCACGATGGACGGTGTCTATTGGTTCTTAGTTTGAATCAGGCTTGGATAAGGGGGACTGGGATACTCACGGTTGTGCTAACAATAGACCCTTGGAGGACGCAGTAGTACTGTAAAAACAAGTTAGAACCGACCAGCATTCTTCATGAAAGTAGGACATACCGTCATCCACCACGCTCTCCTTCTAGCCTCTGCAAACTCACTATGATCCTCCCCTAAAGTATGCAGAGACATATCCAAGGCTATTGTGAATGCCTCACCAGCACGGTATCTCATCTTCAACAAATTCCCGCGCTGTACATACTCATACGTGGACAATATCAACAACGCGAGGAGATTCTCGAGTTCAACTGGTGTTCGAGGATGGAAAGGTTCTCGATTTATCGATGGCCGCTCACCGTACAACGCCTGCGAAGGGTCCGTGGATGAAGAATTCAGCTCACAGTCCGCCTCGACACTGTCAGCTGCCATCTGGGCGAATGCATGGGCGCAATTTCTGCGCTGCGCCACGGAATTTGGAGATGACGGTTCTGGATCATCTGGGTGAGGTATAAGGGATAGGATTGCCGATAGTGCAAGACTTAAAGGCGATCGAGGCCGGTAAGCTAGAACAGGGTCTTCGGAAGGGGAGCTGGTGCAGGATGTAGCGTAATTCAATGGTTGATCAGGCGAAGGAGACGTCACTCTTGGTGGGAGGATAGGGAAATAGGGATAGATGAAAACGTAGTAGGCGTTCAGACTATAGCGAAGGTCAGCATTTATTATGAGCCTTGGAGTTCATGGGACAACTAACATTTCGTATTCGCTGCCATACGTCCGCGCCAGAGGCTGCATGGGCATACTTGATGATGACGGCGTTGACTGTATATGCACGTCGGAATGTCCTTCGGTATTGGGGACAAAAAGATCTGCAAACATAGTCTGTACATCGGAAGAATAATCTAGGCTTCTCAGTCCTGCACCTGGCATAGACAGCTCATCGATTTGGCCAAACATATCGGACGACGCTATACCAGTCATCAGTCAGCTTTTCATCAGAAACGACAGAAATGCCTTCACAACAAACCTTCCTGGAAATCAGGCGACGGCATCATTGCCATCCCCTGGGCGCCATTATGTCGGACATTGTTTCCTTCGGAAATGGATTTCTTCTTTCTTCTCCTTGGGCCACCTCGTTTACTGGGCGTATAGGAACATTCTCGGTTCCTGCCAGCGCACTGATGTCAAGGGGAGAGAGACATTTTAGTACAGTCCGGAGCGAAATGGACAAGCAAATGAAAACACGACGACAACATACATTGGCACATGGCTCCTGCCCATCACAACGCGTTCTCGAAGCACGGCTAATTATCGAATTAGTAAAGCAAACACCGCAATAGGACGCCGGCTCCAGGTCCGTAAAATGTATGGAGCTTACCAAGCCAAACAAGCTACTTTAACCGGGGGCTTCGCGAACTTCCTGCGAACCACCGACGACGGTTTCGAGACCGCAGACCGCGCCACAGCGGTAATTGAATCATGATCGGAATGTCTGAAACTCTCCTGGACCATGGCGATGATGCAGTACAGGGTACATAGACAGTACTAGTAATCACAAGTAATCATCCGAAATTGGCACAGGTCTGCGTCCTCCGCACCCGGCGAGAGAGAGCATACCACCCCAGGACTAGACGACGCGGCTGCATGTAGTAGTCATAGGGCAAAATGTCGGATACCAATGCTAAGGACAATGCCTGTGTGCTGCTGGAGACTTCCTTGATAATGGGATTGTATTGTAGAAAGCCGCCGAGGTTTGGCGCAGGGTTGCAGGACCGGATGGCATCGTAAGGTCCGATCGAGCAAATCCCGAGCATCCACACTCGGGATTTGCTCGACGCAGGGTTGGGAAAAGCAATGAAGGCGTGAATGGCATGTATTTCAAATACTGCGCACAGATGTATACATTACTATTATGAATTAATATCTGTTCCTCCTATCTTATAGGAGACACGTCTGCATGATTGATCTCTGTAGGAATGTTTTATCATTGCAGAAAGGTCACGTGAACTACGTCTGAAGTTCGAGTGTTTACAACAAATTTCACACACACTACGACAAATGCCCCATTATCAAAGAATTGTCTATACAGTACAACGAAACACGACTAGAGGTATCGCACAGCATCGCAATCCAACTGGATCCGAGAGAAAAACAATGCACACACCGCAATCCAGGAAATATTGAAAACAAAGGAGATTTAAGAGATTGTGACGATCAAGACATGTTAAATGAGAAAGGAATGACGAAGGTTATCCATCACGCATTCTTCCAAAACAAACCGAAGGAAAACAGTTATTCATCCATGTCATCGTCGAGGTTGATAGCGTCTGGGTTGACAGGGGCGGACGGTTGCTGCTCTTGGCCAGCAGGGGGAGGTCGGTTACCACCCTCAGGTCCAGTGCTGGCAGCGACAAAGCCCATCGGAGCACGCGCTTGTCGTTCCAAAGCTGCCATAACATCGGCCTTTTCCTTTGCACCATCCATCTTTCCCTCCTCTTCGCCACCTTCTTGAGGGAGCTGCTGGCTACGGGCGATTGCCTGCGACGCAATGAAATTGACATCGGTGCTGTTTTGCGTGTTAGTGAACATCAACTTTATCAATTTTGAGGGCAGGATGGTCACATACTTGTATTGCGCCTGTACACTTCGCTTGATACGAAGCATTTCCTTGAAAGTGTCCTCGTTTCCGTGCTGGACTTCGAACGCCTCCCATTTCTGCCAGAAACCGGCATTGGTGCGAGGGTCGCAGAACTGCGATGCGTGTCCGTAAATTGCACGGGCCCGATCGATCTCGCCCAGTCGTCGCTCCATCTCAGCAAACTTGAGGCACATTTCCTTGGCTTCCTGGTCAGGCAAAGCCGCGATAGCCCGTTCGTAGATCGGTCTCGTGGAGGTCAATCCGAAGTTCGAGGCGGATTTCGTGATGTAGAATTCGAACATCTCGAAGCGGTCGTCGTCGGATACTGCACGAGTAGCGCGTTCGTAAATTCTCATCGCATGCCGTGCCAGACCGCGCTCTTCCTCTAGGTTACCGTACATCAAGTACAGAGGCTTGGCGAACTTGGGAGGACATTCATCCAGAGCCTGCTCGAACAAGTCACGCAATCTTTCGATTCCGATCTTCCGGTCCACGGCCTTGGTCAGGTAGAGGTTCCAAAGCTCAAACGCAACCGGATAGCTGAAGAGATCCAGTCCTCGTTCATAGACCTTGAAGGAGTCTTCGAAGTACTTGTGTTCCTCCAGCAGATTGGCGTAGTTGACCACAGTCTGCGGAGTCGCAATACGTAGTTCAAAGATTCTCTCGTAGACCTTCTTCGTCTCCTCCAAGGAGGCAACACTCTCAACCAGGTCGACGTAGAAACTCCACAGCTTCCAGCTCTTGTGGACACGCTGCTGAGGCGAAAGAGTCTCGTCGAAATAGTCCACGGTGGACTTCTTGGGAGCTTGCGTAGCTTTGGCCATGACTTCAACTGCTCTGTCGAAGTTATCGGCCCGCAATTCCATCTCTGCCCATTCACACCAAGTCTCGGCCAATTCTGCGACTGACTTGAAGGGGACTTTGACAGCTTTCTCGAATATGACTCGTGCTGTGTCTAAATCGCCACCGTTTTCGTAGAATTTGGCGTAATTGACCCAGAGCTCAGAGAATTTGCCGTGGGCTTTCTTGGGGTTGATCGCCGCGATAGCAGCTGTGTAGGTATTGACGACTTCTTGCTTGTTCTCACTCCACAAGGCTACTCTCTTTTCCCATTCAATGACATTGTTGGGGTTCTGTCGCAGGAGCACATCGTTGACCAGGAACGGCCGTCGATCCATAAGCTGTTCGAATCGCAGCATTCGCAGGTCAAGGTCGAAATCGGCATCTTCGTCAGTCTTTCCTTTATCAGCACGAACTGCGGCCGCCTCCATCAGGCTTCCAATGATCGATTCTTCGAATTCAACGTAGGAGTCGAAGATAAGAGTGAAATCGCGAACGGTCATGACAGTGAGGATACCCTCCTCGTAGACATCTCTTGCCCTCTCGAAGTTACCCTTTGTGATCCAATATGTCGCTAATCCGGCCCATAACTTTCCTCTCTGGTCGGCGAATCTATCGATCCCGCTACGCAGGATGGCGTCGACATCAATGCCAACCTGCGGACCAGTCTTGATCTGTTTAGCCTTGGAAACCAATAGGTCGACCATCTCAGTCCATAACTGGAAATGACTTTTCCCTTCCTTCGACTGGAATCGCGGGTCGTCGAGGATGTCCATGTATCGTTTCACAGCCTCCGTATACTCTTTCATCTCAACCAAAAGCTCGATATATTCCTCCGAGTTTTCCGGATGAATTTGCATATACCGGGCCCAGATCTTCACCGCAGTCTGACCGGAAGCGGAGCGTGCGAATGCCTTGTAAAGTTTCCAGATCCGGTTATGTTGGGTAACGGGCAGAGCTTGAAGCGCGCGATCGAATGTCCGTCGGGTCTGTGTGACAAGGGGTTGTTGCAGCATGAAGGAGAGATACATTTCCCATATCCGGGGCATCTTGTTGAGGAGGATAAGCGCGCGCTCGAAAAGCGCGTTCACTTTCTGGTATTCAGCCCGATATTTGGTCGCATTGCGACCACGAAGATGACTCGCTCTGAATTCGAGATACTACAAAAGTCAGCCACTGATCTAAATGTCTCTGTCTTGGTGGATGGTGGGAAAAATGAGGGGGCAAAAAAAAGTACCATCTTCCACAGCTTGTAAGATCTTGGTAGCTGCCTACAGGCACGCTCCATAACCTGGAATGTGTCAGTTTCACAATTTCGCAAACAGTATATATCCATCGAAGTGCTCACAAAAGCCTGTTCGTAAAGTGTCCCATGCTGTTGCTTGTATTCGATGTAGGAAAGCCATGATTTGATACTGCCGGGGTCCCGGATGAGATCTTGCTCGTAGACGGTGTCCTGATCGGCCTATTGCGGAAATCGCATTGTCAGTCTCTGTTTTCTCGCAGGTTGAATTCCAGGTGACACTCACGATCAGGTACAGATCAGGCCCAGAAGCCGATGATCGATCCATCTCTGCGTGTTGCCGGTGGGATCTCGGGGGCAGAAGTGTCCCTGGCATTGCGCCACTCAATCGAGCGGGATCAACTCACACGGTCAACACAGGAGCTGAAAAGAAAATAGTGGCATGAACGGGCAAAAGCGTTGTCTGGTCGCCGTTGGAGTGTGAACTGCTGGGCGCCGCGATGAGATGAAGTCGACCGATATCACGTGACTCACTGCCATGCCGCATCGGACACGGAGTTGGTCCAAGCTCCGCGGGCTATCGCGCAGTTGGCTCACTTATCGTCATGCCGTCCATTTGATGCCACGGGGTGTTCGTCTTTTGTTAGTTGTTTGCAATTTGGGTGTTTTGAATTGCCGTTAAAATATAATCTGATATCTCACCATGTCGGCAGCAGTGAGTTTGCTTCAATACGGCTGTTGCGAAGTAGTCTACTAACCTGTCGCCATCCAGGGCCGCGAACCAGTCTTCCCGACTCGCCAGTCGTTGGGTTTGATGAAGAGCAAGCTTAAGGGTGCAGAGACTGGCCACAGTTTGTTGAAGAGAAAAAGTGAAGCTTTGACGAAGTGCGTTTCCTCTTGATGTGTTCCGGACTTCCCTGCTAATCGTATACCGCAATCTATAGGCGCTTTCGAGGTAAGACGATTCCAAACGGCGGAGATCGACGGGAATTAACGCTCGAAACCAGACATCACCCGGCGCATTGATGAAGCGAAACGAAAGATGGGACGAGTCATGCAAGTGGCTTCCTTCTCCCTGGCGGAGGTGAGCTATGCCGTTGGAGGGGACATTGGATACCAGATCCAGGAATCCGCCAAACAGGCTCGATTCCGTGTACAGGCCAAGCAGGAGAACGTGTCTGGTGTCTTCCTGCCTCAATTCGAGGCGTATCAGGAGGAGGGAATTAACGACTTCGGCTTGACTGGTCTTGGGAAAGGTGGTCAGCAGGTTCAACGCTGCCGGGAGACTTATGCTCGCGCGGTAGAGACACTGGTGGAGCTGGCAAGTTTACAGGTAGGGAGTCAACATCTGTGAGATCCCGTTTGGTAGCTAATGGATTTCAGACTGCATTCCTTATTCTTGATGAGATGATCAAGGTTGTCAACCGGAGAGGTAAGTCAATGCAATGCACTTGGATACTGGGATACGATACTGACTGTTTATAGTGAACGCAATGTAAGCTACTTATTATCACAGTGTCTACGGGTGTTGGGGATTTGGGTACTAACATCGCGATCACCAGTGAGCATGTCATCATTCCTCGAACTGAGAACACAATCAAATGTCAGTCACCTACACCTGATATATATATATGCCTGTGTTTTTTTGTGCTAACTCACCATAGACATCAACTCCGAACTCGATGAGCTCGACAGAGAAGAATTCTACCGACTTAAGAAGGTCTCGAATAAGAAGCAGAGAGACACTGCCGCGCAAGACGCAGAGATCCTGGCTGCCAGACAAAAGGCGGCTGAGAAGGATACGGGTGATGTTCCTGATGTTCTCGGGGATCAAGAAGATCAAGATGTGATCTTCTAGACGTTTGTTTCCTTTTCCTTGTTTCCTTTTCCTTGTTTCCCTTGCTATGTAACTAGTCATATTTTTCTTTTCCTTTCCTTTTGTCCTTTTAGCACGGTTGTTTGATATCATTTATGCGGTGTTCTTTTCATGAGGCTATCAAAGGCGGAGCCTCAAAGATACAGAAACAAAGGTTCATGACTTAATCTCCATGGTCAAAGAGAAAGATACAAAAAGGCAAAAAATTCCTTCCAAACGCCGGATTAGTCTGTCCACAAGCGCACACAAAGACATCACTGTCTCTGGTACGTAACCCGAATAGGCTTCCCATCTCCCATGGGCATTCCCGACGTAGCCTCCTTAGCACTAATAGCCCCAGACTCATTCTCATACTCAACGAAAGCAATCCCCTTTCTACCAGGCACCAATCTGACCTCCGTGAATCCCTCAAACCGCCCAAACACACTCGTAAGCGTATCCTGGTCGATGTTGTCGGGGAGGTCTCGCAAGAACAGAATCTTGTTCGGAGGGAGGTATTCGTCTGGGATGACTGTCGCCGCAGCACCGCTCGTCGGCTTGAGACCAGCTCCTTTGGTCGTTTTAGCGGGACGCGTGGTATCGGGGGCAGCACCGGCGGGACGTTTGAGTTTCTTTTGGGCTTCGAGAGCTTCGTGGGCTTGTTTGCGCTCTGTGTGTCGTAGTTAGCCACCTCACCAAATCCCCATTAATCAAAACATAAAGAAAAGAAAAACAAACCCTTCTCAGCCAACCTCCTCCTCTTATGCGCCTCCAACTCATCACCACCGCCCTCTCTCAAAACCGTCGCATCGCTCCTCGACTTCGCATAATCCAACACCATCGGTTTCTCAAACAGTTCGAACCCATTAATTTCCTCAATAGCGTTCGTAGCGGACTCAACATTGTCGAAGACGATGAAGGCCTGGCCCTTGGCCTTGAGGTTGGTTTTGGCGACTATCTCGACGATGGTGCCATATTCGGCGAAGAGCTCTTCGAGCGCTTCTTTGAGGTTGTCGACTTTGATGCGTTCTTGGAGGTTGCGTACCTGGACTTTGTATTAGTAGATTGTTTTATTGGGTTTCATCATGGTGGCATCGCGCGCGCGCACGTCGTCGGGGATCGGGATGGAAAGCTCACATAGACTCTGCGGAGAATGGTCACGTTTAGCACACCTGTCGTTTCCTGGATTCAAAGACAGACAGGTAAAGGGAGAAGATACTCACGTGGGACTAGGGGGAATGCTGGAATTGGCTGCTACCGTCGCCATGATTGCGACAACTGAGCTCTGTCTCAAGCTAGTGTTTTTGATCAGCAGGTCGAGATGGAAGCTTTGCGGTTGAGGTTGATAGGGTCTAAAGCGCAATTTTGAGATATAGAAAAATGTAAGGTCAATTTTTATAACAATTAGCATCATTGGTCTAGTGGTAGAATTCGTCGTTGCCATCGACGAGGCCCGTGTTCGATTCACGGATGATGCACTTTTCTTTTTGCACTTTTTTTTTTTTGGTTCTCTATATACTATCCACTGGCTATCCCTCAACGCCCTTTTCCTTTATTTTCATTTCCATTTCCATTTTTTATTTTCTTCTTCATTTCATATTCTAGAAGTCTATTCATTATGTGCTTGGTATTTTGACCCAAATCCATCTACGCAACTAAAACCCCCCGTAAAGCCTCAACCTCCCCCTTGATCTCCTTAGGCTGTCTAGTCCAATCCCCCAACTTAACCTCATCCGACTCAGTTACCGTATACAAATACTCCGAAACAGTTGACCGGACCTGCTTTAGTTAGCCAAACCTTCTTCGCTATCATGAATAGTCACTCCAGAGTCAATAGACCTACCCTCGGGAACGGATGCAGCAGCATGGCCGTCAGTTTCTTCAGAACCTCGGGCCGGAGCTCTAGGAAGCGAGATAATGGAGCGTAGACCTTGACGGCGGCTTCGAGGCGTTGGATATTGGATGATTTGAAGTGTGCTTTTTGAGTGAGAGTGAACAGTTTTCGGAAGCTACACACAGCGTTAGCGTCAATCAGGCTTGTATATTAGCTGCTCGGTAGACAGGGAACTGACATTTGCTCTGACCCTTCAGGGATAGATGAAATATATCCATCAACCAAGAATGCTAGTAACTCCATGATAGGTATCGCAAAGCGATCGTCTTGCAAGTTCTCACTCAGGATGGTCGACAGATCCTTGAGTATCATGGGCAGCATTGCTTCTCGTTGCTCGACCTTCTTGCTGTTGATACACTGCACCAACGCTAAGCGCGAGGCACGGATTAATCCCTCAGTACCGGCAACAGCTGACGTCGCAAGGCCTTGGTATAGAGGCAGACGCAGCCAGTCAATTGCCTGGAGTTCCAGTAATTGGACGAAGTAATCCGGGAACGACACATGGCTGAAATGGTCGTATTTCCTACTAAAGTCAGCCAAACATCCAGATAAATTAGCAATTACGAAGGCTTGCCTTTGCAACGGCGGAAAATCTTCCGCTGACTCCCAGAAACTCTGCAGACCAAGCCAGGCTTGTATACGGACTTTATCCAGTTTCTCCGCTGCGAGTCGACAGAGACAACCGACAATTTTCTGGGCGCGTGTTGAGCGAGTTTTACGCTCAGATTCCTTTTGGAGAATGATCCTTGCTGCTTGGATTGCTTCTAGTCGTAGTAATGATCCGATATCGCCTCGCCTGTCGGTCGTGTAATCGTTCAAGAAGTTGATGGAATGGTCTACTATATCATCCGTCACAGCTACCAACAGTTAGCATGTGGGTCACCTAGCCTCATCCTGAACTTACTAATATACGGTAGGACCTGCGTCGCCAAGCACTTCACGGCTGCCACTCTCTTCTCGATCAGTTCTTCCGGACTGGCGCATTGGAGTAGCTCCTGTATGATTTCTGATCTAAGACTATTCTCAGGCTCAACGCTCTTGAACACGGCTCCCAGAGCGTATATTTGGCCACGGCCAGTGGAAAGTTTCCTTGTAGTCTGGATATGCGAAAACCAGCCTTGAGCTGTTTGCTTTTGCTTCTCCAACGACAACAGTGGGAACAATTGCGATGCGGCGTCAGAAGAAGCTTCGATTGCGAGGTCTTCCCCGCGGGAAACGCAAAGCAAGAGAGTCTCTCGAGCGTTGTTTATTGAAGCGGTCGAGGGTTTAGGTGGATTGGATGCGTCTGACTTGATGGCTGTTCGAGACAAGGAATCAATGAGACGCGCTGACACTTCCGCCGTCAGTTCAGGGCGAGAGGATTGAAGCGTCAAATCATCCTTGGAAGGGCCGAATGAGGAACCGAAGATGTCCCAAAGCTGAGCAACCTGGACAGCAAGATCTGTTGCTTCAGACGAGTCTGTTTCTTGTTGTTTGTTATAGGCGTCAACAGTAGCTGCAATCGACAGCATACAACCATGTCTCGTCTCCACGTCGTTCCGCGGGAGGTTGGAGAGTTTATGAAGAAGTCGCTGAAGCACAATCCTCATTGTCGTATAGGATCCATGAAGACTAAGAACTCCAATTGCCCTTGCAGCATGTCTTCTCGACTCAGAATCGGGTGAGCCGATGCCTCTCCACTGCATTAAAGATTCCACAAGCGGGCTCCAGTAAACATCATCGAGGGCTGCCGTCGCCTTCGCCACATAGTTCATCGCTCGCGAGCGTCGCGCAACGGCATGATAATCCACGACTTGGACGAGCGATATGCCCTCAGCGATAGTATTCGGGTGACGGCCAATCAGTTCTTGCAAAGCAGCAGAAGAACCTCTCCGGATATTTCCTGAAGGATCCACGCAGGCAGCGCATACGAGCTCAACAGCCAGCATTTGCAGAATGCTAGTTTCTTTTTGCTGCGTAGGCGTACTGATCGCGTCTGCCCTCAAGGCCAGCAATTCCTGCGTCGTGTACTTCCGAGACAGTGCCCAGATACCAAAGCACGAAGCGTCTCGCACACCAGTACCAACAGAGCTACCAGTCGACGACCTCTGCTCAAAGTCAAGTCCAGACACAAGCGGTTGCAGTACATTGTAGAGGTGATGGGTTGGAGGAGCGCGACGGAAAAGCAAATGTCCAAGCGTTAATATCAAGCCTTGCCATCGCTGAGCATCAACCGCACTCAGGTTCCGCTTCAGCGTATTGATCCCAATTCTCCTGGCCTCAAATGGTGCCACTATAGTACCGTCTCGCGTCTCATACAGGATATTCTCCTCCAATGAGCCAGTGACAGCTTCGATAACATCGGCTGCCATCCTTGGGTCCAACTTCAGGGTAATAATACTCAAAGCCTTGCTTGCAGCAAAACGCACAGGCGTATCCTTATCAGCAAGCGAGACCAGCAAATGGTCGATCACTTCTTCCAGGATAACAGATACTTGGTCGTCTGACATGGAGCCATTCTCGTTCAGCGACAGGGCCATCACACTGACGCTGCGGAGAATCTTTATGATAATCTTCCGCGCCAGAGCGGACGACTGGATAACTTTGGATACGTTCGACTCTCCATGCACAATACGTAGAGTCTGCTCGAATACCGGTTCAACCAAGGGAGCAAACCCCTCAACCTGACCAGACGCCGCCAATCGCGCAAGGAAAGACAATACCCCAATACACATATACAAAGAAGGCGGCTCACCACTATCCACCGGTTGAAGTATCGAGAACGCCCATTCCGTAAGGTTATTCAAAACTCCAACAGCCAGCATATCCCGACGCAGAGCAAGCCGTGCAAGCAACGCAGTAGCCGCTTCCCGCTCCTTTCCAGAAACATCGACGTAATTCAGTGATGCAGAAAGTAGAGACTTCGTAACAGCAGGCGTCTGAGGCGAGAGAGTCTTCAGACGATCCAAATTGTCGTATGGTATCGGTATATCATCCGATGATATCGACGACAGATCAAACGGGGCGAGCAACAAATGCGAGAGCCAGGTGAGCATCACATATCGCTCTTCCCATACCAGTCGCCGCGAGATATCGTCACTCAATGCAACCTCCATAGGATCATCTTGCGGAACGGCGTCCCATTCGATGAAAGCGCGAAGCATCGGGTCGAGATACTTTGGCTCATTATTCAGAAACCGGGTGATCACCTTTACCCCGCGCACTTTGCAGAATGTGTAGAGGAGTCTGCACACAGCCCGGGGGAGGGGATAAAGCGCCCCATATGACAGTGATTTTGTAGCCGCTGTTTCAGAAGCATATTGGTCACGATGCTTAAGCAAGTATGCTAAGAAGACATCGACTAATGGCGGCAGGAGCTTTTGCAGATGAGGGTCCAACAGTTGTGGCCATTCTTGGAAGGGTTCGAGCTGTAAGAGTCAGTGTTTTTTATTTCAAATATGGCAATTGATGGTAGCTTACAAGACCTATGAGCTTCTCTGTTTTATTTGCCTGTGTCCATCGTCGGGGAACTCGGATATTGTGTCCATTCTCCGTGCGTGTTTTCCACAGCAGAGACGGTAGTTTTGCAGAGAACTCGTCCACGAGGTCTCCGGATGCCCGTTGAAGTTTGACTTCTCTGTCGTCCGCGGCATCCATAATGATATCTGGTATTTGTATGGAAGTCAAAGAGACGAGTGCTTTGCTGTTGAACCAAGTTCATGGTGGGGACGTGGATCGCCGGTAAGGTCATGTGACATTTTTTGTATAGCAACCACAACGACATGATGATTTCCATTTTATAGAGCATTTTCCAGTCTAAGACTATGCATTTCCACAACGACATGCATTGGTTGCTACAGTTTCTAGATAACAATGATTCCTTTCAAGAAGAATATTGAGTTATAGACTCGCAATATAAGTTGGAACGGACCATGGTTTGTGTCAGAACAGGTGAGTCTAAGATCAGGTCCTCGGTACAGATTATATTTATTCAATCTAGCGATGAAGGAATGAACCAAGAAAGGCAAGGAAAACATTCGAATTTCATAATTAGAGTCGTAAAACTAAGGTATCTAAAGCATAATTTATAAATCATTTGTATAGACCGCGTCAAAGATCCTCATCCTCACCAACAAGCACATCTCCCCCATTCCTACAAAACCCACCCTTACCACCATCCGCCAACTGTATCACAGTCTTCCGAATATGCATAATCGTAATCGCAAGAGCCAATGAAGTCCAAACATCCTGTCCCCGCTCTCCAACATCAAACTGAGAGATGAACTTGCTCCCCGTACCCTCGCCCCAACCCTTTGGACTCAGCGGATCGGTGTCGAGAGTCAAGATGGCAACAATTGGACCGCATATCACGAAGCCGACTAAGAGGGGAAAATTGCGACGAGAAGTGATTCTCATATCGGTGTCGAGTTCTTGCTTTATCTGAGCACCTGCTGTTTTGACTTTGCGTGGACTAGTGCTGCGTAGTGACATTCCTAGTGCGTCGTGGTACCGTTTTGCTAGTTTTCCTAGACGGTTGTTGAGCTCTGAGACTGCATAAACGACCGATTCTCCTTCTTTTTGGGCGCGGATAGTATACACGGGGATTGTCCCGGGTTTGTTGTGTATATCTGCGTCCCGCATAGCCCAGTGGACATATTTCTTGATTGCTCTTCTGATCTTGTCCTCTGGTCTGGTCCGTAGAAAATTGCAGTCTCTCACTTGTCCACCGAGAGAGAACAAGCCGAGAAGAGACTTGATAGCTATAGAAACAAAGAGATAAATCAGCCCTGGTATTCAATAAAGGAGGATGCTTAGGTAGTTCTCAACTTACCATGAAAATCGGAGTGCTTGAAGGCTCGAATAATGGGAATTGCTTCATCTTCGGGAAGAGAAAACATGGTATCAGGAAGCGTCGAAAAGTCATGTTGCCAGTGCCGGGGCAGTAGAGGCTCGAAACCGCGCATTGCCAGCCGGAAGAAGAGCTCTTTTTCTGCTTCACCCCAAGCGTCCTCGGGCAGACTGACAGCTGCAGCCCAGCGCTTGGCTCGCTCCAGAGAGAAATCGTAAACAACGCCTTTTGTCTCTTTTTTGGAGACACCACGTTCATCATCATATTCGTATTCGTCATCTTCGTCATCGCTCAGTCCGTCATCAGCACCGGTGAGAAGAAGCTGTCGCCTGGAAAAGGCCGTTTTAACAGCCTTAGACGGAGGACGATATAGGTCATCGTCGTCTGCTCCTTTGGACAAACTTCTACCTCTCTTTAGTGACTTGGGAGAGTCCCAGGATGGATCTCTATCGTCGTCGTCAGGCAGCTCAGGCTCGAGTGAGTTCCCAGAATTCCAGATCGGGGACTTGGGATTGACAAAGTGAGATTGATACGAAGGCTCCTTAGCAGGCAGCCCACCGATAGGAGAGGAAGGCGTCGGGTAGATTGTAGAATTCAAGGTCTGGCCTTTAGGGGTAGTAGGCCGCTCAGTATGGTGAGCATTGTCCGCTGCATCCGTGAGACGAGGCGAGTTTTTGCTTTCAGTCTTGACTCGTGCTTCCCTCCCGCTTGACAGATTTACCCGTTTTGGTGGCCTCATGAACAAATGACTCTGACACTCTACCGTCTTAGTGACCGCGCTTGAGATCCCCTTTCGCTTGCGGGAAAGCCGCCTCTGTGTAGGTGACATGGATTCATCATCGCTATCGCCAGGTACATATTCGGGACGATAAGTCGGATCGATGGTTTTAGATTTGCGGGCTCGTTTTGTCCCCGACGGGAGCCATTCGTATTCCTCGTCCGATTGCCGGCGATAGTCCGCAACGGGGAGATGTGTTGGATCGATGGCCTTAGACTTATGAGGGCGCTTCGTCCCAGATGGGAGCCACTCGTACTCATCGTCTAATTGCTGATGATCGTCTCCAGTAGGGCGATAAGTCGGGTCGTTCAATTTCCGGGGTCGTTTCGAGGCCGTTCCTGATGGAAGCCATTCGTATTCATCGTCTGATGCCCGATGGTCATCTTCAACAGGAAGATAGGTCGGGTCGAGGGGTTTAATAGTCTCTAGTCCAAATCTGATAGAGTCCGGAGTTGGATAGACCATGTTGGTCATGGTATTCTGAGGGGTCCGTGGCGTTCCCATGTTGTTCTTTCGTTTTGCTGAACTTCGATGAGCACGAAAATTACCAATTTCACTGTGCAAAATTGTTCAGAGAAGGAAAGAAGTGTCAGAAAGATGGAAGTTACCGGCTGTTTAAGTGTTCGGCTCTTCGAGAACCGGACAGCCCTCGAGTCAGACAAAGGTAAAGAAAGAAAGAAAGCGTCGAGACCGTTCTTTATGCTATGCTTCTATCTTTGGATTTCTTTCTCCTATTGATGAATGGAATAATGAAAAATATATTCACAAAGAATGAAATAAACAAAGCATTTCATTTCTGCCCATTGCAGACTGGATGGTGGGTGTTCTATCTTTACTTCCTTTACTATATTCTTTGTTATTAACGCTTCATCTGTTTTCCATCCAATCTTTATCTCTCATCCATTCTAATACATTACCATCACATTCACCAATCTAATAATGATAGGACTTCGTGCACTCTGCTCGACTACACCGTGTTCGTCAAGGAAATCGGTCCTTGGCCTTCTCTTCAAACAGCTGGGATTTTCGGTAATGTGGGAAAAGTGGAAGTATGAATGCATTGATTTTTCATGCGTTGAACTCCTACTGCTACTTTGCTTCGTCTACTCCTTACTGTCTCATTTCGCGTGCGAATTATTCTGATCTACCACGACATCCCCTGGGAAATCTGGCCTTCTGTTCTTGGCTTTGTTATCGCAATTGGATTTCTATAATCACTGTGTACACCGAGTCATCGATACGCTACTACTACTACTATGTTGCTTGACCGTTTTTCGCAAAAAAAAAAAAAAAAAAAAAAAAAAAAAAAAAAAAAAAAAAAATTACTCGTAACAATTAAAAACCAAGAAAAATTATCCAACGTAACCATAAAAACCCAAGATTTGGCGCATTATGTATGATGCTTCAAAGGGTCTGATATGTAATACAGTTCATGAGACATTTGAGCGAAGCTGTATAGGGCACCTGAATTTAGGACGATGTTCTGGATGTTCTGGAAATAGCCTAGTTCTCAGAACGAGAAAAGGTGAATGATTGATAGCGGTAGCCTGTATGTATAACAGAGAAACATATCTCTAGAATAAATAGTCATGGCTGCATGTATGATAGAGAAAAATAAACACTTAGAAGTGAATGTTGAGCAAGTTTGAGAAAGTGAATAACCTGAATCTCTTCTCACACTTCTTTCTATTCTATCTCTCCCTATCCTACTCGATCCACCCTACTTAATCCATTCTACTCCTTTTATTCTCCTCCTAAAACCACCTCTCATCTATAAGCACGATGGTAGCTGGACTAGGTAAAATAGCCAACGCCATCATCAACAGCATGCCCAAGTTCTGGGGCCATTTTGAAAAACTGCTGAACATAATTGTGACGGCTCAACGCCGCATCATCGGCTGATATAGATAAACGACACCAACACGCCAAACAAAGCCGTACAAGCAACCAAGGCAAACGCGGGCATGAGCCCTGTCGCACAATGACTATAAAACCCCTTCTCCATCTAGATAGATTTCCTTTTTTTCTTCTCCTCTCCAGATTCGATATTCTCGTCGTTAGGCTACCTAGTCCAGATATGAATATCATTCGTTTTATCTACTAGCTTTCGAGCCCGTGACAATAATCGGAACTCTTTTCTCTGCGATCATCTGTGGCTTCAAGGAGTTCATTGTGTATTTGTACAAAGAACCCGAGGATATGTGCGCCACATTTTTCTGGATAGTTCTGAATATGTTTTGGACATTGTTCAGTCAAGTCTTTACCATTTTCACGATAGTGAAAATCTGCCCAGGTTGGGGCGCGCCAGGCGATAACAAGCTTCTATGCGTTGTTGCCAGTTTTACGCTTGCTGTGGAGATTAATCGATTATCCGCCTTCTCATGAGAAGTGGAAAAGCGTGGTACAAGTAAGTAGTATGCATAATATACCCACGAAGTGTTTACCAGATGCTGACTTCTGGGGATTTAACAGGCGCTACAAAGATCAGCAACATATGGAGAACAACGAAAATGCCAATGAGGAAGGTCTTTCATATAAAGGAAGTAATGAAGAAGACATTCACAAAGAAACAAAGAAACACAGAAACAAAAAAGCAAAGAAACAAAAGGTTTTTGTTCTCAGTCGCTTTACCTACGGGCTGATTATTGAATGATTGACAATGAAGGTCACAGGTTTGACGGGCGATAGAGAGGGGAGTGAAAAGAGAAGTGACGGTCCTTGAGGGTTAACCGGTTGGAAAGCACCACCCAGAATGACTCTCAGCCCTATGTCCGGGAACGAGGCCTCCATACTGCACAACGTCACATTTATAACAAGAATTAAGACCGTAAATGTGAGCTGGAATAATGATAAGGTGGCTTGAGTGGTGTACCAACGAAAGTCTTATATGCGTATGCATCTTGTGGAGGCAGCAGTTCTCGGACAGTCGCGCTGGAAGGGATCCATCCGAAGTAGAGCTTCTTGATACCTATGAAGGCATCCCTCAGAGGCCTATATTGTGAGAAGGTCAGTATGATGCCCTCCTGCACTTCGCTTGAGACTGGGACTGGCTGCAAAGCGAGTGGAATGTACGCACCATCAGTGTTGCGTTTCGATCGCCATATGACCCGGTGCTGGAAGCGGAGCTCTTCTGATAAAATATAGAGATAAAGTCCACATCAATCTCTGATAGATAGGAATGGAATACTGATATTTTCTCTATGCAGATAAAATTTGGTGTGAAATAACTTATTTTCTTGAAGAAAACAAGAGTCAAGTATTCAACCGAATAAGTAACACTACTATCTGGTTCGAGGCAGCAAAGTGCAATATAGCAATGAATGAGGTTGGTTGTAAGTAAATGCACAGTTGCAGCTAAGATTTTGAAAAATGTACCAATATTCGTCCGCCTGCCCTGAAACATAAGAGGAACCTAAGAAAAACGAAAGAAACAAATTGTTCTTCTTTTTCCCGCTTCCCTTTTCCATTTCCTTCATTCTATTGTATTTTACTTTGTTTTATCTTTTATCTTTTATCTTTTATATTTATATATATATATATATATATAATTTTTTTCTTCTTCTTCTTCCCTGGGAAGAAAGATTCGAGTCAGACAACTATTACGGGGGCGGGAGCTGTTGTTCTGCAACCGAGTACTTCTTGATCCATCCATCGACCACCATCCACTAAACCAATACCTTATCACTTTTGACATCTTCCATCGCCATACCATAGCTCTTGGTACTTATCTGACAGGTGTGTCCCGGCTATCACTACCCAGGGTGTAAGATGGATGTACTTCTAAGTGAGATTCCTATCCCATCCTTGATTCCAAAGTATTAACGGAGATTGTATAGTGATCTGCCCTCTTGCTAATAACACCGAACGGGGTCCAAAGCCCGTGTACTTCTCTCCAGACTTTGGCATGAGCAAAGACACCATCCTTGCAATTCTACAGAACCATCGCCCCCTGGTACAAATGCTATGGCCTCGCCACGAAATAGTAACATCTACCGGCCTGAGATCAAACACAAGGAAATTCACCCTTCAAGATCCTTGTGGAAGCAGACACAAACTTTCATTAACCAACTTCGATAACGGCATTTCAGTCTCAAAGAAGACTCCATTTCGGGATCTGTCTGTGGTACGTTGGGAAATACAAAAGGCATTGAGGTGTGGTCGAATAGTTTTGCTTCGACGAAATTGCTATATCTAAGCTGGTTTTAATGCGGAAAGTCAAGTATATAATAGGATGAATCGTTACTATTTTCATGAGAATAGAAGAATAAAGACTTTCATGGGTATGTCGAGCAGCGTGTGCCCAGTGCATGAAGAGAGAATACGGAAAAAAACGACAAACCAACATCATGCTGAGTAAAGGAACTAGAAGACAAGCATTTGTTTCAAACGAACCCAACTTTCTCTTTTGACATACACATAATCGTAAACACAACAATATAGAAGAAAAGACGTTTCAAGCGGGGAGATAGTAAGATTAGGCAAAGTCCGCAGTGTAGGAGAAGCCCCGGAATTCTTCCTGCATGGCCTGGGAGAGGACTGCACATTGTTAGTATTACACTGACAGAAAGAGTCGAGCTGTAAAAACTTACCTGATTGCACCGGCGTAAGAACCGGAGTGACACTGGTGAACTCCGTGTCGAAGTTGCTGGTATCGGTGGGGTTGCTGATAGTAGGCAGGAATGGCGGGGGCACACGCTTGTGGTAGATGTCATCCCAGTTGATGTTCCGGAAGAAAGCATGAGACATGACTTCCTGAGCATCTGTTGGTCCCGAACCAAGACGCAACTCAGGCTCACGGGTGAGCAGCTTCTGAAGGATCGAAACCGAGTCACGAGGCATGTGAATCGGGTACAGAGGCTCATCAGCGAGAATGGCGTCGTAAATTTCATCTTCGTCTTCACCACGGAAGGGAGACTGCTGAAGGAGCATCTGGTAGATGAGGACACCAAACGCCCACCAGTCAACAGCACGGCCGTATTTCTTATCCAGGAGAATCTAATTTGCGGTCAATAAACATGCTCATGATGGGTCGGTAGAAAATGGTAGTATCTTACCTCAGGAGCCATGAACTCAGGAGTACCACAGAAAGTGCTAGTGGTACAGCCATACCACATGTTCTCCTTACAGAGACCATAGTCTGCAATCTTAATGTGACCATCCAAAGTCAAAAGAATGTTATCCAGCTTCAAGTCACGGTAAATGACACCGTTCTCGTGGAAGTACTTGAGAGCTAGACAGACTTCCGCGGCATAGAACCTATCAACGGTTAGCTACCATCCCTTTCACCAACTGTTGCATTGTAAACGTACTGTGCGCGCTTCAGACCAAACTGGCCTCGCTGAATGTGCAGCATCAGATCACCACCACTAATGTACTCCATGACGAAGTACACACGGGTCTCTGTCTGGAAACAGGCGTGAAGGTTCAGTAAGAAGGGGTGACGTTCCTTGTTAGCAACTAAGAAGACGCGCTTCTCGGACTTGGTGCTCTCCACTTCGTCGTTCTCGATAATGAATTCTTTCTTCAACACCTTGATGGCATAAAGCTTTTTGGCACTCTTCGTCTCTGCCAGCATGACCTTACCGAAGTTACCCTTACCAAGCACAGCAAGGAAGTTGAAGTGGTCCAATCCAATGCGGGCCTTGGCTTGCGCTGTAGGAATGTCTTCCTTGACAGGGACCGGCGGTTGCATTGCAGGAACAGGCTGTTGCGGTGAAGGCATACCATATGGCGAACCGACCTTTTGCATAGCTTGTGGCGGGGGCATAGCTTGCTGTTGATAAGACACATATGCAGAAGGGTCGTACGGTGCATGCGAAGGCGGCTGCGGCTGCGGCTGTACTGGGCGACCCATATCGACTGCAAAGGCATGCGTCAGTATCGTCTTGTTATCGACCAAGTTCGAAGAAGACATACCCGGGGGCTGCTGAGGAGAACGCAACCCTGTTGCCGCCGCGGCAGCAGCGGCGGCAGGACCTGCTGTTGGTGTGGTCCTTATGGGCATCTGTTGCCGTTGGGCAACAGCAGTTGGTGACTGTGGTGGGATATACGAGTTAGTGGCGGCGCTCACAGCTTCGGCAGAAGCTCGTCTAGGGGGTGGTCCCCCGTAAGGGCCCTCGACTGGCTTTTGTGGGTACGCAAGTGCTGCGTTATCTTGGGGGGCTTGAGGCGGGCCGCCTGGTCGAAGGGTGCGACCGCTTAGACCGGAACTAACAGATGTTGATTTGTTGTGATTCTTCGCGCGAATCAGTGTTTCCAAGATTTGGTTTGCTGCCTCCATGGACATGCCACAGAAGTCAGGTACCAAATGCGTGCAATGAGCGTGGCAGGCGAGACCGCATTCTAGAAAGGAAGCGCAAGGGGTCAGTCTTCTCTCGTGTCTCTTGTCACAATATCTCCAAGGTTCCAAATACCTGAGCATCTCTTGGCACTCTTGCGTCCAAAGGGAAGCAAGTAACCGCAGTGGCAACACCAGTTGGCCGAAATGTTGGCAAATCCTTCGAAACGATGCGGGATACGGTGGTTGATCTTCTCCTCGTCGGGATCGGTCTCGTAGTTGGCCTTGCTGATACACTTGGTGACGACCTTGGGATAGCACTTGCGATGACAGGTGTACTTGCAATCGGCACACTGCATGCCGGCTGCATACTTCAAAAAGTCGCCGCAAAGAGCGCAACGCATGATGTTGTAGAACTGTTGCGTGACAAACTTGTGTCCCTGCTTCTCGTGGACTTCTTCCTTCTTCTGACGGACAGCACCTTGACGATTCAATCCGATATCGAATGGTCGTCGGTCCTTCAATTGCTTGGCTGCACATAGATATCAGTAACCGATTATCCCGGAGGAACGTAGGGCTCAAATCCCGACACTTACCGAAGCTCATTGACAGATTAATCCGGCCAACAGGCTCCAACGCAAACCAAGAATCGACCATGACATGGCTTGCTGAAGGACCACCAGCGCCCCCTTGACCTTGCCCTGCGGCGCCGGTTGGTCCTGCCGGACCCGGGTTCTGGGGAGATCCTAGGGGAGCGGATGGATCTGGTCGCGCCGTCGAGCCACCGTGTTCCATCTTGTCGGCAGATACCCAGCCCGAGGCGTTGAACTCGGTCTCAATTTTCTTACGACGCATTTCCTCTGCGATATCCGATATACGAACCCAAAGCATACCGATTGGCGTGGGTCGGTCCCCGGATTTATCGTACACAGTCAATTCAATTTCATTGGCCTTTTCGATGTCGATGCTGAAAGCTTCATCTTGCCACCTGTCTGACCGGGTCGCCCTCGTTCTCGCTTTAATGGCGTCTTCGACTTTGAGAACAACGAATGTTTCCGGACCACGAGAAAATCTGGAGCTTGCCGCATGATCGACATCCCTGACAGCCTGGATGCGCATCGTCAACAAACCCGTCAAGGGTTTGCGCATGTTAGGAGTGCTGAGACTTTCATCTGGTCGCGGGTCAGTATTGGTCCATTTCTATCCAAGACGAGAAGAATCCATACCGTCGGGGGTATCCGAAGATTCAATGTCGACATGGAGGTCTTCGTATCGCTTAAGGGCTTGCTTGAGCAATTGGATTTTCTGGTTACTTTCAATCCGTCGACCCTCTGCATCGGCGCGACTCTTCCTATCCCCTTCATCTTGATATAGACGGACCATCTTCTCAATACCGGCTTTGTATTGTTTTTCGACACTCAACTTGAATTCGAGCTGGGACAACATGAGCTGGATCTTCGGACCGAGATACTGTGTGTCATATTTGATCAAGTCTGTATGGCAATGAATGATCAATTAGTCTTCTCTCCAGCCAATATATCCTGCTTTTTGATGTCCCAGTAGGCAACGTACCAAGCTTAGTGTAATTCGGCCTGGCCTTGGGAACCGGAGCAAACGGACGGGGATCAGAAAACGGGGCGCCCGATGGCATGGAGCCTGCTCCTCCTTGCGGAAAGCCACCAGCAGCATCATCGTATTCCTCATCCCCCCCGTAGCCATAATCTTTCGGAGGAGGTACCGGGCCCGAGGCAGCCGGATTCCCCCCATACGGATGACGGCTCTCGGTGGGGGAACCGCCACCATCATGCTCGATGCGACGGATCTGAAGCTCTCTCATCTTCTCCTCCAAGTAGGCGATGTTTTTCCGGCCATCGCGGATATTCGCGTCGACTCGTTGTTGGACGAGGGGGTTATCGGTGGACTGCCGCATGTTGGTCGCAGCGGTTATGAGGGCCTTTTCCCTCTCGATCTTGCGATAGACCGAGGCAATGAGCTCGTCCCCGTCCATTTTGGCGGTCTAGTCACTGACGCGGGGGTTATGGTTATTGTCGTGACTGATGGTTGTTATTGTAGTTTAACGGTGGGGCGATCGAAGGGAAGGGGAGCCTCAATAGCGAAGGAGTCGTCGTCAGAGGGCGTTGTTGTATGTACCGCAAAGCCGATCCTCGGAACACGGATGACAGCTCGATAATGAAATCAGAACTTTTTTATTTTTCCCTTTGCCTCTAAATAGAGAAGAAGAGATTAAAATAAAGCGAAAAAGAAGCGTGCGGGTGAGTGGAAAAAAGGGTGTTGTGGGAAGAAGCGTCGCGGGGCTGTCGGTCTCTAGTACTCACGGTGTCTTCTTGTTGACAGGTGCAAGGGAAGAAGAATGAGGAGTGGAAATGAAACTAGCAACGGGCGACCACCACCACAACCACAACGAGAAAATTATATTATATTATATTATTATGAAGGACGAAGTGGATGGAGAAAAGAGAAGAAGAGAGAGAAAAAGACAAGAAGAATGTGAGACACTGGGCCCGTTGAATGACGAACCTTCTTTTGAGGGGAGATTCCGGTCCGATTCTGCCCAGGGATTTTGTTGTGTTGTTGGATGTTGTGGGTTATTATCTGTACTGGGGATTGTTTGTTTCGCGTCTGAAGCAGAATCTGTCTCTATATCTCTCTTCTAATATTCCTCTCGTCTAAAGGATTGTCCCCCGGGGGAGAAAAAAAGAATTTGTCCCAGACGCAGAAAGTATCCCAATTCAGATACCGCCTACACCACACTGCTCTTTACGGTCAATGTTAGACACTGCAGTGTACAGACAGAGGGATGGATTAGGTTATCAAGCCGATCAGGCTGATTTATTGTGGCTCTGGAAAAAAAGAGAAAAAAAAAGAAAAAAAAAAAAAAAGCAAGAAGGAAGGGAAAAGAAAAGCTTGACAGGGGCTATGAATACCTGTCCGCGAATGGAATCATACTACTATGGAGTACAGACTACGGAGTACGCCGAGGAAGTGAGGACAAGTCAGATACAGCTATGCAGCTATATTGCTAGCAAATATTGAATTGCTTGCAAAACATTGGACGTCGGAACCGTTCCGGCTGCTCTTGTTGCCCGGTTGCCCGGTTGTTGAATGACCCTTTATAATGTTATTCAACGCCCGGGAAAATAAATAGGAAGACCATGGAATGGTCTCGACATTGACTTCAATCCAGAGGCACAACGCCCAGTCCGGCCGGTTTCCAAGGGAATAACCACCCACCCGGCCATGAATTGGACGAAAATATAGACATGCAGAGACTCAATTGGGCCACGGTGATATCTCTCGTCATCATCGACTTACAACCCTGTCAATGGCACCGCCACATAGGTGTTTCAACCCACGGTCTTTTCCGCCACGAGATTGTCTGGATCTGCAAAACATCCCGAGAGACAGCTTCCATTGGTTGCTGAGTATCTCGGGTCGAGTCCTCCAACTGTCGGGTGGGTTCCGGGGCACATGAGAGCTGAGTTGAAACTGGATTCTTCATGCAGCCGAGTTGTCAGCGCAGCTGTATCCCTTGCGACACACAACCATGTCGAAATTAGAGTCATGTGCGCGGTTGAAAAGACAATGCACATACATGCAAGATAGGGTGTTTACATATTCAAACGCCGTCTCGAACTCGTGATATTATGAGCGTGGAAATTGTTGGGAACTCAAAAGTACGAAACTTAGTCCGTCTTTTTTGAACGCAGTCTAGACCACAGAAGCTGTCAATACACAGGGTCATCGGTATTAGAACCCTATAGGGTTATCTCGTGTAGAGCACTCGAAGCAGTCTGCAAGGATTCCCTGTACAATCCAATCCACGATCCACCGATTTGGGCAAATGATCCCAACTTGTATTATCTTAAAGTTCCTGTTAAGGCCACTTTTAGGACGCAAGGGCAAACAAACGGCACTGTTATGTACTTGCAAGGCTTGCTCTCTGCAGTAAGAGTTGCAAGGGTTCCGCAAGCCAAACGATTCCTCGAGGCCATAGTTGACGTTACTGGATTGGATCATCACCGATCTATTCTCCTCATTGACCATACCCGCTTTTTCCTCAAGGCCTTCTCTCCCTTCTCGATCATACATCCAAGGATCGAATCCAAGTCCTTAGGTTTGGTTATTTCACAAACAGTATCCCCAAGCTTGTCCCAGACGAAGATGCGATCTCTTTACCGAAACATGATGCACAACTCTCCAGTCTCTTGTGTGGTATGTATCACAAATCGAGGATCTTCTAAGCCATATTCCCTCGCAATGAGTGGACCTTCCCACTTCTGTTCTTCCCATGGACCGCCGAAGCCAACTTCATACACATTAGCTGTCCAGCCTTCGGGGACTCTGGACTCTGACTTTCTATAGTTAGGATATTGCTGAGTACACAAGAAGTAGGGCCACTTACAATTGAAATCATTATTGTAGTCTACGGTACTTCTGTTGGAGAGAGGGGATGCGAAACTATATTTCATGCAGGAGACGTCACTATTGCTAATCGACATCACAATGCTTTAATTGATGTAGTGACTACGATTCAGGCACAACAAAATATCTCCTCCATTGGCGTTATTGCGAAAATGATCTCGTAGTGGGACGCGATTTAGATCTAGAAAGCACCCCACGGTGTCCCGCTCGGAGAAGAATTTCTGGGACCCTGGGACAAGCTAAAATTTCTCTACCACACCACCACACTCTCACCATCCAGACAAGCAACAACAGGAGAAATTCCTGTATTCTAATACTCTACTTCAAATCCACACCCTCAACCTCCACCTCCCACCTTCAAAAAACAAAATGGGCCCTCCCCGCCGAAAAGTCCTCGCAACCGCCGAAGAAACCCTCACCCCGCCAGACGAACTATTGCAAGGCCAGACCATCGCGAAGGTCATCAAAGCCACCGGGAAAAACATCTACCAGGTGGAATTCCCGTCGAAAGAATCCGTGCTGGTCGAATTGCCTGCCCGCTTCCGGTCCACGATCTGGATGAAGCGGGGGTCGTTTGTTGTTGTTGATACGAATGCGCTCGAGGATCGGGATAATAAGTTGCAGGGGGAGATTGTGAATATTGTGAGGGATGAGAAGGCTTGGCGGAAGGCACCATTTTGGTGAGTTGGATTGGGAATATAAAGGAGTGGTTTGCTAATGGGTTTATGATATACAGGCCGAAGGAATTCGCTAAGCAGCCTGTCACAAGGGCAGAGGATTCGGACGATGATGAAGAGGAATCGAACATGGGAAAGATGCCTTCATCCGACGAGTCTGACGCATAAACAGCCCAATTTCTACCGAATTGAACGACACGACAAATATTATTCTAGAAAACTACAGTATAACGAAGGACTCATTGCGTGTGAACTTCGGCTTTACTGTCAGGCCTCTGGTGCTGAACATCGATTGCCTTGGACCCATTCGCCAAAACACTAAAGACCTGAACAGCAAGTGAGAGGACAACAACGAGAGAACTGGCGTTGGTGCTCGGATACGTATTCCAAGCCCATTCCTGCAATGCCCACACCGCACATATCAACACAGGGTGAAATCCACCTCTCCAAAGCAGGAAGGGTGTCGCCCAGGCGAGATAAGCAAAGAATTGGTAATGGAGGGACCTTGCGCACAACAACCCAATCGCGAGAGATGTCAACATAACCGTCATGATGAATGTTTTGGAGAGCGTTACTGTGTGTTGGCGTCCCTTGATTGTGTTGCGGAGGAATCCAAACAGGTTGGATCCTGATGGCTTCAGCCAGGTTGTAGAAAGGAAGGCAGTCAAGAGGACGGCGTGTAGCGCTAGAAGACCCAGTGAGAAGTTCTTAGATAGGAAGATCTCTTCACCCACGAATCTCCAATTGACGGTCCATTTGAACATGAACTGCCTGGTTAGTTCGAACGCGCGCGAAACGTATCCTACAGGGTCTGCTTGAAGGAAGGGAATTGCCAGTAAAACCTGTATTGCGTCAGTCGGCCGTAGAGCAGAGCTTCAGTAACGCAAATACATACCTGGACAAGCACCGCTATAATCCCCAATGTGATACTCGGCAACAAACCTAGACTGAGCACCGCGACCACAGCAATCGCAGGCGCAAGAAGCAACACGGTCATCTTGATCCCAACTCCCACCGACCAAACAACAACTCCAGCCGTCCATTTCCTATTCATGAACAGCAGGATAGCACCCCACATAGCCAGCGCCGCGACGCCATCATTGAACAACCGCAATACAAAAATACTATGCAGCCGTTTTGAGAGCACAAGCAGCGGGAATAGATACGGCGGAGCCCTCGTTTGTCTATAACACGCCAACACCAACCCCAGAACAGTGATATAGAGCAATCCGAATAGTATCTGGCCATAAACGATATCCCGTCCTTGTTCAGTAAGGTGGTAGAGGATGCTGTAGATGTATACGTGCGCGGCGGGATAGACGAGGGGTCCGGTCGAGCCTCTGATCAGGGTGTAATCGCGTTCGCCAGAGATATACAGCGATACTTGTTGCATGTATGTCGTCCAATCGATTTCAGTATCTGTAGTGCGTCCATATAGTCAGTGTGGTTGTTCGCGACGATAGAATGCGCGAGGTCTCACATGGGACTTTCCAGATCACCAAGGCGCAAAGCAGGGCGTCGCCTAGGACGAAGAGAGGGCCCATCCATTTTGTGTGTCGCGGGTTGAAGAGAAGGCCGTATGCTAAATTTGTTAACGCCATTACGGCATGCGATCTGGCATGCTTGTCTGTACAAGTCTTGGGCAGATGTTGCGCGTTGCCTCAGGCTGTGGGCCAATGGGGTTTATCCCTTTCCGGCTTAGCGTGTTTGTTTTGATATCACCACAGATGACAGCCGGGGTTATGGATACAGCAGACTCGCCAATTTGACCAAATTGATGGATTGCATGAGATGTAATTCGTTTATTGATATACAGGTATAATAACACAATATCTGTCAATCGTAAAATGTTGCAACAACTATCTGTACAGGAAAATGATGGGATATAACGCTAGTACCCAGAAACACACACCCTTTTTGACCCTCTAAACCAATTGGTTCTCATTAGAACCTTGCGAGTATCATAATTGTAAAATGGAACCAAATGCTTTCTTTCTTTCTTTTTTTTTTTTTTTTTTTCAAAGACCCGAGTAGGCCGTTGGCTCTTCTCCATCGAAATGAACCGATCCTTAAAATTCTTCCCTCCCCTGCTTCTGTGAGGTACCTTTCTGATCCGAGAATCCTAGTAAATCTCCCAAAACCCCACTGGGTTTAGGCACTGGACATTGCCTCCGGACATGTTCCAATTTCTCTGCTTCGGCCTCCATCTGGAAGAAAGTCGACACCTCTTCGTCGGCCGGTTGAGGCGCCGTGTATGGTGTATTCTCCCGGTCGAGCATCTCTGCGTCCTTCCTCCTCCGTCGCCGAATTCTCTGTACTTGTTGTCCATCCGCTGTGACCGTCATCTCAGAATCGGCGAGTGTGCGACGCGGGGCGGGGCATGGGAAAACGTGTGGTAAACCCACAACCACCAAAGAGGCCAGGAGGGTCGTGGCAAAAAGGGAGGCGGTCGACCGGGACCGGGGATGGAGGTGAGGCGGCATGATCAATTGGTGAGGAAAAGCAAAAATGGAGGGTAATTGCGGTTGGAATTGCGGCGTTAGAGTAACATCGGAGGGGTCTGTGTCTGTTGTGTGGTACGATTAGTCGAGGTCCAACCGGATATTCGGGAAGATAACATACCTCAATGACGAAGCCAAAAGCAATTGACAAGCCCCTTAAATATAATCCATGGCCTCTCCAATTGACGTGTGTATGTTGGGGACTGCGGCCGTTGAGTGATGCGGTTCCGCCGACTCAAGCCGGACTTGGGAGAATTCGGCCTGGCCTTGGCGATCAGATCTAATCTTATCTACTGGCTATGTGATTGGCTGCGACCCCATCCAGACAGCACAGCGCGAAAGTCGTCTCGACGCGCGGGCAAAAAAAGAGCAAAAATAACATCATCTCCCCTCCTGCCATCTCATCTACTTTTATCATTAAAAAACCAATTACAGCGGGGATCCGGTCGGGAGATGCTCCAGACGAAGATGACTCTATTTTTCCTCTGCACCTAACGATTTCTTCTCCCACTCGATTCTGCTGCGGGTGCTCTTCCAAACTCACTTGACCTGCCTCGCTCTTATCCAGGACCCACTGATCTTCTAACCCGCTCAGACGCCAACAGTCCCATTCTCTCGAGTTTAAAACCGTTCGTTACATTGAATCACCATGAGCGATCTGGACGAGTGCGTTGCTTTATCTCTTCGGATACCAGGGAATTGGAGGATGCTAATACCGGTGCTGTAGGGCGATCGCGCAACTGCGCGCCTGTCGTTTGATACCCGAAACCCAAGTCCGAGAACTCTGCTACAAAGCGCGCGAGCTGTTAATCGAAGAAGGAAATGTGGTTTCGGTGGATGCCCCAGTCACGATTTGTGGAGATATTCACGGCCAGTTTCATGACTTGATGGAACTTTTCCGGGTCGGGGGCGATGTTCCCGACACCAACTACCTTTTCATGGGCGACTTTGTTGACCGCGGATTTTACTCTCTCGAATCCTTCCTCCTCCTCCTTTGCCTAAAAGTCCGATACCCAGACCGTATGACCCTTATCCGCGGGAACCACGAATCGCGCCAGATTACCACCGTGTATGGCTTCTACGACGAATGCATTCGAAAATATGGTAGTGCGAATGTGTGGCGATACTGTTGTGAAGTGTTTGATTACCTGGCGCTGGGCGCTCTTGTGCTGGGGGCAAGTTCGGAGCTGGAACCGTCTGTGTCGAACGTGGAGAGCACACAAGCCATGATGCCGATTGACGACGGAGAGCTAGAAACCGAAGTCCTAAACTCCAAGGGGGAAGTCACCGTGAGCACTTACAGACGACGACAAAGATCGTCATCCAACACATCAACCGATTCGAGAAACATTTCCCCGCCAAGGGACATCTCCGCCGCACCAGGTAACTCCAGCCAGGCACCATTGCGATCCGGAGCCCCAGGCACAGGCGCATCAGGCTCCGGGTCCGGCAGCTACGGCAATACAAGCAGAACAGGCGCAGTCCTTTGTGTGCACGGCGGTCTTTCCCCCGCCATCGAGTCCGTCGACAAAATCCGCCTCATCGACCGCAAGCAAGAAGTCCCCCACGAGGGACCTATGTGCGATCTTCTCTGGTCCGACCCAGACGAAATTGAAGGCTGGGGTCTCAGTCCCCGCGGCGCCGGTTTCCTCTTCGGTGGCGACATTGTCAAAGGATTCAACCACACCAACGACCTCTCCCTCGTTGCGCGTGCCCACCAGCTCGTCATGGAGGGGTATAAGGAGATGTTCGACGGCGGAATCGTTACTGTTTGGTCCGCCCCGAACTACTGCTACCGCTGCGGGAATGTGGCTGCGATTATGGAACTTGGCGAGGATACGAGTAACGGCGGAACGGTGGCACGAAACAATGGCGAATATGGTCGGAGTAATGGTATTTTGATGGGTTCTAATAGTGTTGGTTCTTCAGTTGTCAGTCCGGGGAGACGGTACAGGGTGTTTGAGGCGGCCGCGCAAGATACGAGGGGCATGCCGGCGAAGAAACCTGTTGCTGATTATTTCCTGGTGAGCCCCCTCTTTCTTTCTGAAGATTCAACGGCCATACTAACAAGTCGCAGTGATACCATTTAAAGTTTATTTATGGCACTTGTGATTATGGTAGCGCATCCTTTGTATTTGACTCAGTACAACCCAAGTAACTCGTTTGCATCCAGTTCACATCTATGAACGTCAAGATATTTATTCTTTCTCACTATGCTCCCTATGACACATAACAATCTACACATGCTTGGATACCATATAATGACCTAAAACAGTCCATCATACGGCTCCATCAGAGCATTATGCTCAATATCATGCGGGAAGCTCTCCCCCTCTGCGGTAGTATGGCACCAAGGCTTAAGCCCAATCTCCTCCCTCAGTTTACTCGAGAAGCACTTGGACCACTGGCGGCGCGGATAATGGCCAGTGACATCCTTCACGGTGTTGGGATGGACATACTCCTTGTGAGCACCGATGTTATCTAACCCAGAATCAGCACTCTTCCCATACCATAAGAAAAGAGAAGAGCAACATACCAAACTGCGTAGCCAACTGAATCAGCAACCCAACCGTATGAATCGTCCCAACCCTCACTGAATCCTGATGCCGCATAACAGCCTCTGCCACACTCTCAGCCTGCGGCGACGGAGCACCATGTTCCTTAAGGACGTTCAGGGCCACAACACCGCCGTAGATATCAAAGGACATGAACACGTCGCGGGTGTACTTGTCGATAGTCCCGATGTCGTGGAACAGACAGGTGAGGAGCCAGGTTTCGTCGCTGAACTTCCAGGTCGGGAAGTGTTGTCTGGCGATTGCGAGGCCTGTTTACATGGGACTTGTGTTAACTAGAGGTAGAGTGTATGAGGTAGGGGGAAGTGTACCGTAGTAGAAAACGCGCAAGCTGTGGTTGAAGGTATGCGCTGGGAGCTCTGTCTTGGCGTACTCCAGGGCTGCTTTGGAGACCTGAGTGTCGGGGAGGGGGGTGTCTTTGACGAGCTGGGCAGCTGGGGCCTTGGTAGGAGCGAACTCCTTGGGGTTTATGGGCACGGCACCCCAGCCGTATTCTTCCACTTGGGCTGTTCTGGTGGACATTGTTTCGGAAGGGCTCAAGGGACTTGTGGGAAGATGTTTGAAGATGTGCTTGAAATGCAAAGAGTATTTATAAGTCTCATGGCAAGAGTCCCTTAGTAATTGTCCTGTCGACCGGCATGACGAAGTAGGAGCAGTGACATGGTTCAATATAGCGGGGATTTCCGAAAAGGGTAGTAAAACTTCGTGGGGCATCTAGCTGAGTTTTCATTGGTTGTATGTCCCCGGAAATGCATCAGGGTTCAAATCCCAAGTTAACAGCCTGTCAATGGAGTCTTATAAGTAGTTTCTGCAGCAGCCCCACGACATTTTACTTCCCTTTTAGGAAACCCGTACTATAGTTGTGTGCATCCTTGTACATATAGTTCTTGGACAAAAGTCTATGTAATTTTCCGCAACCACGAAAATATATATAATCACCAAAACATTTCTTTTCCACATAAAACAACCAAACATCAATATTTTTTCTCCATATAGTGATGTGACGGTTAGCAGGCGGCCGAAAAGGGCTACTCCGGCGGCCGTTTTAGGAGTCTTGTTAACCAAGTCCCGTCTTGGCATCAGGTGAGCGTATTCCCACGGCCACAGGCTTTTCCTCCATGCCAGGCCACGGATTTCACGCCCCTTGACGCTAGTCTCAAATTGGACTTTTGTTGCTATTTTGTCCAACATCATCTATCAAGACGCTCTCGCTGCAGTCGCAAAGGGTAGCCAGCTTTGGCTCCCCTCGACCATCATGTTTTCTTGAATTTATAAATCCCATTGTGCTGACAATGTCCTTCCCTGCTTCCATCCTTCCTCCCATGAGCATCTCTTGGAGCACTTCCCATCCTTTTGAGGTTTGTCTTCATCCACAAAACCACTGTCACTCTCATCCTCTTTATCTTCTACTCCAGACTTTCTTTTTGTCTGCCAGTTTCCTGCGGGCTGTGTTGACCATGGCGCCTCGCTCCTGACCAGTTGGATCTGACGACAAAGAGAATCAGACTGATGCCAGCTCTGACCTGACTGAGATCTTTTCAGACAACGGCTCTGGTGGCCTCGATTATTTTTTTTTTCTGAAGCCGGACTTCATGAAGAGATTCCTCGGGAAGAAGGCTGCGTAGGTGTTCTTGTTCTTGTAGCTCCTTGCAAGCTGGTCAGCTGACAGAATTGAATAGGAATGAGTTCAAGATTCCAGAAATTATCTTTGATCCAACTCTGGTACTCAGTCTGCATGTATGCTTGCTGAGTATGCTCTTTCATATCAAGGCTTCAAGAAAATTTCTACAACTGGGCCAGTACTGGATAGCCTGGAGAAACTTTACAGCCTTGGGGTTCTGGATGGCAAGGGGCAGCAGGAACTGAAACTAAAGGATGAAATACTAGATAAGTACATGTTCTGCCAGGTGGAGCAGGAAACTGCTGGGTATTGAATTGCCCTGGAAAAGAGACTGATGGCGTCTGTGGTGCGATCATGGATGCATCAAGGAGGCGAGATCACAGGCTTTGATCAAGTTGCCAGGCCGTACCTCCTTCAATATGCTGGAGCCAAGGAATTCAACAGCAGTGGTGAGTATTCATGAGCCCTTCAGCTAGTCAAGTAGCTAACCCTATGGATAGAAGAAGTTACTGATGCCCTCCAAAATGTCATTCTACAGCATGCAGATATCCGCACCTTCATCCAACATTATGAAGTGGATGTTGATGTTGATGTTCAGGGAATTATCTGCAAAACAGGTTCTCAAACACCATTAGTGCGATTTGCGTGCTTGTTGAGCGCCTCAATTGACCTGAATCAACCATATAAGCTCTCTCCTGAAGAATCCAAATCCCTCAATTGGCTCCCTGTGGTTCATGCACGGCAGGACATAGTAAATAAATGCAAATGGACATGGGATGACCGCAAAGCCAAGTTAGACCGTGCCAGTATGGCATGCCAAACTACCTTTGGCCACCTTGATGAAGGAGCGCTTTCCAAGCACCATCATCATCTACAGGAGAAGCTGGAACTTTTCCAGGATTGGACAATGGAAGCAAAGCAGAAGTATAACAAAGCTGTCTGTGAACTTTGTAATGAGAAGCAACGACAGCGGAACTAGCAGATCCAGGAGAATCTAGAATGGTATCAGAATGAGCAACCCATGATCAACCTTGAATGTCAACTGGCAGGGAAGCTGGTGGATACCAAGGTGATGGGGGCTCTGGAGCACAAGGGTTGTATGCCTCCACAGCATTTAACAGTGATTGATGCCACCTTGAGCATGCCAGGTGCCACCCTTGAAGCGGAGTATCAGCGTTGAATCAACGTGATTAATGCAATGACTGCATTCTGCCCTGTGGAAGAGGGGCGGCCCATGCCTCGGCCCAGCCAATCTCATTGCCGGCCTGTACCTGACAATGACAAACCCTGTCCTCCTGCCAAACAGCAACAGCATTTCTCAGAGGATGAGACTGAGATTACCCTGTTCCAAGCAATGGAATCTGTACAGATCAAGTCTCCAGAAGAGTGACCTAAGCTCTGCTTTCTTTGTCTGGGAAACGCTAATCTCCCACTAAAGAATCAGATTGTGGAACACGCAACACCCGGTTCACTCACCAGGCATTTTCTACAAAAACATGTCAATCCTCCCTGGCCAACCAAAGGGGTTGAGTGTAATATCTGTGGGGTGAAGCTGCTTGAACAGAAAGTTCATCTTTTAAATCACGCAGAGAGGTGTCACGGAACAGTTGTGCGAGGTTCCACTCAGGGAAGGCTAGCATTGGAATGTCAACACCAAGCTGGGCTTGTGTCATTGTAATAGAGAGTACTCCAAGCAATTCTCAGTAAATATGAATCGCTGTGCAACTTTGGAATGTATATAAATATATGGGTATTTTTGCTTCGGAGATGGTTGATAGCGGAGCAAGACTGATACAGATGATATAAATGTAGTGGAATATTAATTGTATTCAATGCTTGATGTTGCTGTACGTTATTAGTTATTGTCACAGATTAAAATGCGGCTTGGACTTAGCAATAAACAAAGAAATAATTTTGTAAGTGTTGGTAAAACATAGGTCCCCTACAGATTTACGTATGGTCCGAGTCATATTTTGTCTGCGGCCTGAAAGCAGTCATTTGTACACCACAAAATGATACCAGGTAACTACAGGTTACGGTTTTTGCCTAAGTAAGAAGTTTAAAATCAAATAAAACGAGACCAAACATTGCCTTTACATTCTTGGATATATAAACAGAGACAAAAAAAAAAAAAAAAAAAAAAAAAAAAAAAAAAAAAAAAAAAAAAATTAAAGAACAGTCATCCTGGAACTGCGGCCGCAGATAATCTTGCACATTCCGAGGTTCGAAGTTAAAGTACGGTCAAAGCGGGTGAAGCAGGAGCCCTAGGCGCCGAGAATTTGGTCTGGACGAAGATCTTCTGCATACCTTCTGCACGTTGGTTGAATAACTCGTACACCTTCTCCATGTCTTTAAGATCAAAACGATGAGTGACCATGTTCAACGGATGAATTTTATCCTGTTGAATGAGGGTCAATAGTTCGTGCCAGTACTTTTGCACGGGGCATTGTCCATTTCCGTTTAAATGGACACCCGTCTCCATCATGGAACCGATGTTGAAGTGGTTGCACTGGGCATTCGCGTTAACAATTAGTTTCGTCATGGGAGTATAGCACGTACGAATCCTGTGTATACGCCAGTCACACCACAACTTCCGAAGCCTCTGACTGAAGTAATCATCTCGTTCAGAAGCTCCGACGTATCGTTCTCCAGACCCAATGTCCTCTGAATGATATGACTCCAACTTTTCGCGTACTCACCAGCAGCACACTCAATGGTGATGTCAGGGCCACGCCAATTGCACATTCTTTTCAACGTAGAAACAACTGTTTCTCCACTTGGAAGTCTTGTGTAGTCGATTGTCTCAAGTTGCGGAATTTTTCCTTTCAGGAAATCTAGTCGCCACCTTCCCTCACCCCCGTCAATCAGTATCACTCGGCTCGCTCCATTTAGGACGGCAAATTCAACCGCCATTTGTCCAACAGGGCCTGCCCCCCAAACAGCGACTGTGTCTCCTTTTTCACACCTGTATCGACGACAGCATTCCAAGAAGTGCCCAATACATCTGACAATACAGTCCTTGTTCATCAGGAACATCGTCTGGTAAAGGTAGGAGATTCACGTCCCCATAGGGGACCCGGACAAATTCCGCCTGTCCACCAGCAAACCCTCTGGTGAAGTGTGAATATCCAAACATGCCTGATTTTGACATTAGTTCTAACAAGATGTAAAAAAGACATTGTGCCGAGGGAGAATAAGACCTGATGTTCGGCGCCCGTAGAGGTCACTTGCACTCTGACAGCCATTTGTTTTTTCACACATCGAAGATAGTTTTCTCTGGCAGTAGTAACACTCGCCGCACGCAATCTGGAAAGAGGCCACAGCTCTCTCACCTACCTTGCGCTTTTTGACCTTCGGTCCTATTTTCTCAATAACGCCACAGAACTCATGGCCAAGAATATCGCCTTTCTGCATGTTCGGGATGGCCGCTGCACATTGTGTTAGCAATCTATAATCTGAATGTACAAGGCAACGAGTTGACATACAATGGTACAGGTGGAGATCACTACCACAAATAGTACTGCCTGTTATCTTCAAGATAACATCTTCATCATCAACGATTGTTGGCTTTGCGGTCTCCACTTAAGACAAAAGGTAATCTCAGCAAGTCTTCATCAATACCAGATGACCAAAACGATAACAGATACTTACCCACTTTGACCTGGTTTTTGCCCTGCCAAGTCAATGCTTTCATTTTCTCGTGTGGGTCTCCATAGCCGGTATCAGAATAGTTGCTGATGTCGGTTGTGACAAGAGGTTTTTGGCTAGACATTGTGGATCGACAAAAGGCTTTAGTCTCCAAATAGGTTGTTGTGAAGAACTGAAGTTCTGTTAGCTCAATTGTCTTGCAGATGTGGTTTATGGATCTTATATAAAGCTGGAGTTTTGAATAAGTGAGCTAATGAGCAAGGTAACCATGGCTCTCTTTCTGCTGATGTGATTTCAACGTACTGGGTGATTTAATGATGATTTGGTGCCTCCAAAATATAAAACTTGTGGAGTACTCGGTTCAGCAATGTAAATAGCAATTTAAATACACATTAAAAGTTCTATATTTTCAAACCATACATACATCATCATGTTATTCGCACCAGCATGTCACTGTGATACAACGGTCTAGGCCTTTTCTTTCTTTCTTTTTTTTTTTTTTTTTTTATATTCAACTGGGAAGTAGGTGTATGTTACAGAACAATCCAGATGATCAGATCTATAATATCACAGTCTCATCTGTCATAACCTGGCTTCACTCGTATCGTAACCTAGGGTTCTAGTTAGACCTTGCCAGACCCTGAGGGTCACCCTCAGGGTGGACAAACACGACAAACATAAGGACCTCATGACATGCATAACTATGCAGTATTAAGACTGTATGTTCTGGTATTTACCTTACATGCTAAGCGTACGGGTAAAAAGTCAGGATATCCGAGCATTCTATTGAAAAATAAAATTATGAAGCTAATACTATTTACATGACTACCCACGACCGATTTCATACCCATCAAGAAACCTTGATCGTTTCCGAATACGGCCTGACATCCGCAATTGAGGGTCACCCTCATCACCCTCAGTAATAAGTCAATTGTAACCGGACGAGATCACCTGATTGTCACAACCTGGCTTCTCTCGTATCGTAACCTAGGGTTCTAGTGTCAGTAGTCTCAGTTTGGGGGCACTTACCTAAGTGTCCTTCGTTCCGGGTCCTTATATCGACAATGACCTCCTAAGGTCCGTGGTGTAGTATCTCGTGGTATATCGCCCCATCCAGGTTCCGTAAACAAGTAAGGTCGATAAGGTAACGAAGTAGAGAAACAAGGCCAACTGAGTACGTATACTCAATTGTTGGTTTAGTGCTGACGAGTCTGAACTAGAAAAGTAACCAATGCTTGATTGACGAGAACAATCGCGAAGAACTAAACTAGGTACATGAATGAGCTTCCTTATATATCCTTCCTTCGCCCTGGTATATCTTTTGCTGCGTGGTAGATGTATACTGGATGGTATACCGTATACCAAGTGGTATATATCTGAAACGGGGAAGCTTCGGGGCAGCGGTGCCGATTCTCCGGATTACCGTACGAGGCCCATATGACAGCCGTGGGCCGTAGAGACAGTATCGCGCAGTAGGGAATGTACGTAGTATTGAGTCTGCTGTAGAGTGCTTACTAGAACTCCCCCAGAGTGTTCCATCGCCGTACGATAAAACTTCTCCGGAGCTCACTAGATCGGTCCGACATTCATCCGATCTTCATCAATATCTATCGTTGCCAAGACATATATTATCACGTGATTTGGTGCTGCGGCATATTAGCTGATCCTTGTATCTTCTCGCATTCACCATCAATTAGTTCGAAGCATCTTCGATCGACGATGGCGCCTGTCACTCGCTTTTCAGCCAGAGACTGCGCCCCAAGCACGTCCAACAGCGGGACAACAGCCTGATTCATGGCATCGCCAAACCGGCGGGAATCCGCAAACGACTGAAGCCAGATAAGCCGGACAAACAGAAGACATCCCCAGTAGCGAACACCCCACTGATACTGTCGCTAGAACACAGGGAATAGAAGTTTTGGCCTTTCTATTCCATGTGAGTTGCCAGAATCTCAAGCAAAGCTTCTGCTGATGGGGTATCAGAATTGTTTTCATACCTGGAAAAATCAGCATTCTCAGTGAGTCCAGGCACATTGGTAGGTGTGCTTCGTGCGGTGTCATGTAGCATTCAAGGCGAAGCTGTTGGTAAGAATCGGCTTATCTTGCAGCAACCTCGGGCCCATGATTTATCATCTGCACGTTCCGGAGGCCTCGTTTCAGGGCTTATCAGTGACACGAATAGTATCATATGACCTCTGGATATCTCGGATATCGCTCACTGATTTACTTTTTTTTTTTTTTTGCTTATATAGCCTCCGATATGTGTCCATTCATTAGCTAGTTGACACAAGTATCAATCTCTATCCCGAGATACTAGCTCTTGCACAGGCCCCTTCCTAGCCAACAGAAGCTTTGGTATCCTCTAACGAACCGAAATCAGTCATGGCTGAGAATACTGAATTATCTGGCTATAAATACAGTAAAATGAAGATATTTTGTATTAAACAAATGCCCTTCTAGTAGGGCAACTAATTACCACTTATTGGAAAAGACTTTCCCATCAATGTAGTTAATCATATCCTTCACAGGCGAGAGATGATCGCGGCCTGCCCCAAAGAGCATCCCCTGACGCATCACCTTCCGATAATTCTTCCCCGGTGACACCTTGCCCAGCACATACTCCTGGCGTGTCTCAACCTGAGCTGGAACCGGAATTGACCGTCCAACGACCGCTTCCATTGCTTGCCAGGCAAAGGTGATCGCCTCCTTCGCTCCGCCAGGAACACCAGCATCGTCCAACATGAGAATCTTCGTATTGGGATAATTCTTTTGGATGTAGTTCGTAATATTAGGGTTATAGGCACCGCCCCCACACATGAAAATCTCGGCGATTTCCATCCCTTGGGGCGCATATCGCCGGTAATGGTCGACGATCGCCTGGGCCGTGACTCTGGTCACGGTTGCGATCACATCATCGGGTGAAAGACCCTTGGCCTCCGCCTTCTTGATCAGATCAAATGCAAGGGTATCTCGGAAGACCTCTCGGCCGGTTGTCTTGGGCGGATTCAATTTGAAGTACTTGTGTTGAAGGAACTCGTCCACCAGTGCTTGATCAACTGTGCCACGGGCGCCCATCTCGCCGTCCCTATCGTACTCGCGTTCACCATTTGTGTAATAGCGCACCACGGCGTCAATAAAGACATTCCCCGGACCAGTGTCAAAATCGTAGCATTCATCTACTCCACCCTTGTTATCGGGCGGGATGAAACAGACATTAGCGATACCACCGATGTTCTGGCACGCACGCAGTTTCGTCGGATGGTGTAGGAGCAAGGCATCAAAGAAAGCGATCAATGGCGCGCCCTGCCGACCAGCCGCTTGGTCGCTGACTCGGAAATCCGTGACGGATGTGATGCCTGTGCGAGACGCCAGGATGGACCCCTCGGCCATGGTGAGGGCGCTTTTGACCTCGCCCTCTTCTGGCATGGAGAGGAGCCAGATGGTTTGGCCGTGAGAGCCGAGGACGTCGATAGTGGAAATGTCGACACTGTGGTTGTGGCAAAATTCCTTGACGGCCGAGGCGAAGGTTTCTCCCAGGGTGACGTTGACTTCTGATAGTTCTGAAGGGGAGGATTGGTTGTGCAGGATGATGTTCATCACGCGTTTTTTTATGGTGGGCTCAAGGTCGACCTCGCCGTACTATTGACATATATCTTAGTGGGCGGTTTTTAGGTACATCGGAGGGGCTTGATTGTCTAGTCCGTACATACCTTGAGAAGCTCAAAGCGCATGGGAAATTCAGGAGTTTCTTGGTAGAAGTGACAAAGGGCACAGTCGATTCCGTCCTGCAATATAGGAATATGGTTAACTATCATACTTCCATATTCTACACAAGCGGTCTTCTGAACCTTACCATCGACGTGCCACTGTTTAATCCGAGAATCGTCAAATCCACAACATCATTGGGAATGCCATTTGTCTGGCCGATAGAACCCATGGTGATATTCGAACCACAGTATATCAAATCACTTTCCAACGGCAGTCAGGAGAGGTGATATAACAAATAGAATGGTGAGCAAAAACGAAGCAATGAAAAAGACGCAAGATAGGTATTTAAAATCTTGCAAGTAACCATTAGAACTGTCTCAAAGCATCCTTGCGGCCATGCATGAGTTTGAATGGAGCCAACTATCAACTGATTGGAGGCAGACGCTCATTTCGGGATTTGGTGGTAAATGGATACACGGCAAAACGGCAAAACGGCAAAACGCTGAAATGTCTCTCCTCCCCACCCATTTTCGCTGATCACTGTGGATCATTTCTACAGAGTAATCAACTACATACCCAAACCATCGCGCTACCCAAATTCTCGGGGGCCGGGGGGGGGGGGGCAATTAATCCCGCTTAAACGCTTCTTCGGCCGGGGTTTGTCCGCAGTGTCTCTCTACACGTTCCTCTTCACTATGCCTTCAGCTCTTCTTTCCTCATATGATGTTTTAAGGCTTTAAGCCGTTTAAATACGGCCGCGTAGGCCTTCTGATGGATTCTAGTCATGTTATAAAACGGATATCCAGAATCCCTATCTATGCGAATGGGTAGATTTTTATCCCTTCATGCTTTCTGAACTTCGTTCCCGTGTTATATTGTATGTACAAGCTGGTCTTATTCAACATCATCATCATTAACCATGGGCTACACGACGTTCTGGAAAAGGCTTTCTACAACCCAGCTCAACCTTGCCATTCACACCTTGTCCCTCCTTTGCATCTTTTTCGAGGGATATGATCAAGGTGTGATGGGAGGCGTCAATGCCTCCCCTTACTATGTCACCGAGGTGGGCATAGGCAAGGCCGACGGCACCGTGACCGACACCACCCACCAAGGTGGCCTGGTCAGCATTTACTACCTCGGCTGTATCTTTGGCTGTTTTGTTGGTGGATGGCTTGCGGATCGTATTGGCCGTATCAATGGTCTGTTCATTGGTTCTTTGTTTGCTATGGTCGGTGGTGCTTTGCAGGCTGCCATCCAGAGTTCGGACTTCATGTTGGTTGCCAGAGTGGTGACGGGTATTGGGACTGGAGGTAAGTGGTATCAAAAGAAATGCGTCTGTCGGGTCTGTCTCTGACTAGATCACAGCTTTGACTGGTATCGCACCTGTTCTGGTGTCAGAGACTTCCTCCGCGAATCATCGTGGTGGATTTCTTGCTTATGTCTTTATTGCCAATTGTAAGTAGTGTCTTTTGAACTCTACCACAGAACGCTCAGTGTGTTGACACTGTCCAGATCTAGGAATCTCTATCGCGTATTGGGTATCTTTCGGTCTCGCTTTCATCAACAATGGTTATTCAGACATTAGGTGGCGCTTCCTTCTAGCCTTCCAATGCGTCCCTGCTCTGATTGTGGCTATATTTATCAAAATGCTACCAAATAGCCCGCGCTATCTTGCATTTGTCGGACGCAAAAATGAAGCCCGCGATCTTCTGAATCGAGTCCGTGGACACAAGGTCTGCCAGAAAGAAATCGATCGTGAGTACCACGAGGTCGTCGCAAATGCTCAAGACAGCAAACCTAGTTCACCAATTCAATTTGTCAAGATCCTGGTCGGGAGAGGAGGAAGGCCAGGTTTAAGCTTGTGCCGTCGCGCCTGGCTCTGTTTGCTTCTTCAGATCATGGGATCTTGGACCGGTATCACCGTGAGTAACGCTTAAATACTACGTTGGTGAATGGATATCGTTTAGCTAATAGTAAATCAGGCCGTCACAGCGTATTCCCCTACTCTTCTTAGGCAGGCTGGCTATAGTGAAGTCACGCAGAATGGTCTTGCGGGCGGCCTGAATACGATCGGAGTAATAGGCACCATCATCAATGCAAATATCGTAGACCGAATTGGTCGACGAGCTTGCTTGATGGCAGGTTCTGCGGCTTTGTTTTCTGTCAATTTGATTGTGAGCTCTCCTCTGTTTCTATAATGTACAATGATGACAGAATTAACTTTCAAAGGCTGGAGCTGTATTCGAAGGCTCCCTCCAGAACCCTGGAAAATTGGCTCAGTTCGCCCCGGCTGCTGTTGCAATGCTCTTCCTTTTTAATCTGTGGTAAGCATGCGGGAATTGAACTTTCACAGTTTTGATACATTAACCTGGATAGTTATGCCGCTTCCTGGGGAACAGTAGCCTTTCTCGTGCCTACGGAAATGTTCCCCTCAGACCTTCGAGCGCAGGGCAACGGCTTTGGAATCGCCGGCTGGGCCATCGGCGTGGGAATGACCACTCTGGTCAACCCAGTCATGTTTGGCAGCATCACGACCCGCAGCTACTTTCTCCTTGCCGGTCTGAACTTACTCTGGATCCCAACAGTTTTCCTTTTCTATCCAGAGACCTGTAACCGCTCCCTCGAATCTATAGAAGCACTATTTTCCACCTCCAGTCCGTTTTATTGGGAGATGGAGAAGGCGTACAAGTTGCATGGTGACGCGTACGCTGAACGGGAAATTGAGAAGATAGAAGATGACGGGAAAGGGGAGCTAGAAATGTATCAACATGGAGAGTTTCATGAAACGGTTTGATATGTGTCTTATGTTTGGACTTGGGATGTCATGTAGATTTATAGAGGAATTGCGAAACAAAAACAATACGATATGTACTCAATGGACCGAAGGGAAAATTTCAGACAAGTCACAGATCATGATTGTAGTGGACATAAATTATGTTCAATAATTGTAATCACGACTAGTAATGAAGTTTCTAATAGAGTGCAGTTAGATCTCTCTATCACTTTTGAAAACAAAGAATCATAACGACTACACACTGAGTAACTATAGTTGACCTAACTTATTTGGAACGTGACATCGACGACCAACCCCTGACTCAGCAGCTTATTCAGGTTAATTTCTGTCGGAGGTGGAGCAGTGGAAATGGTGACATATGTGGAGTGATAGGGAGCAGGTAGTCAATTGAGCATATGTTTATATGATTGACTAGTGTATTCTCATTGGCTCGCTAATCCCCTTTCTCTGTTGACCTTTTCTCCCTCTTCATGTATCTAGATGGCTTGCGTATGTGGCCTGAATGCTATCCCGTAGATGATCACCGAGATATCGTCCGACAGTTGGCTTATTCCTTGGCCTTTTCTCCCTTTTTCATGTATCTAATCAATTATATACATATGCTCAATTGACTACCTGCTCCCTATCGCTCCACACCAATTAAACCTTTAGAGGCTAAACGAGCGCTGAACCAAGAAAGGAAAGGTCGCATCCTAACTCCAACACTTTGATCCCTTTTCCGATGGAGTCTCAACTGTTGAAAAACGGTCAATATTCGTGCAGCAGATTCACCTTTTCATCTGCTTTTGTTCCCTGGATAGTGAGGCTCAGCTGAATGTGCCCTAAGTTCTCAATTTTGCTATCATCCTACGAGCTCAAAATACAAACGCCCGACTAGATCCTCCGAAAGTATCACCCCTCAGTATCTCGCATACTTAACCTATTGTTACCCTGTTTCAACCTTAAGAGGAAAAACTGGAATTTATGATGTCGCACCGACCACGGAAACTCCAACGTGTCTCTAGAGCTTGTATGTGTCGACGATAACCTGTATTTGCCCATTCGGCTTAATGGTTAATATTATGACAGGTGACTTCTGCAACAGACGTAGTATAAAATGCAGCAGAGGTAATGACCCGCTAGGTCGTTGCCAAAACTGTGCGGATTTCGAGGTGCTCTGCACCTTTGATCGCGCTACAAAGCGACGAGGGGTAAAGGCGAAGACTGCCGAAAATGTCGACCAAGTGAGACTGCAGTCTAATAAGACCTATGAAGACTTTGATCCTTCTCTCACAGCACCTGTGAATGATTCCTTGCCGTCAGATGATCCTTGGAGTAGTCTCAACGACACGTGGTTTACAGTGATAGGTGAGAATGAAAGCAGCGCATTGCAGAATTCGTGGAAAGCATTCGCCATTTCCAGTGATCAGATCATCAAAACTCTCGTCCAGATATATTTTGAAATTGTATATCCAATGTAGTACACCCATCGTCGGCTTATTTCTGAGGCCCATTGAAGCTGACTACGTCTCAGATTCCCTTTATTCCATCGTCCTTCGTTCCTGGAGAAACTCGACAATTACGAGCATCTAAAGGATCGAGGACTCTTTGCTTCTACCATGGCTGTATGTGCCTTAGCTTCTGCTAGAGCACGCGACGGAGCTCTATATTCCGATCGTTGGCACCCTTCCCAGCTTGCGGAGCCACCTTCGGAGGCTTTCTACGCAGCGGCCAAAGATTCTATTCCAAGGGATCTGACTACGGCTAGAGGGCTGGAGTATATGCGTGCGTGCGCCATCCTCGCCATTGCTAGCATTCAGAATGGACAAACCAAATGGATGCATCAATATGCGGGCATCTATCATACCTTGGCTGGTATGGAAGGACTCCACGATGAGAAGCTGTGGCCGAAGCAGTTGAATCCTATTGAGATCGAAGAACGTCGAAGATTGGTATGGATATGCAACCTGAATTCTCAATGACATTGATTGCAATAGAATTATATTGTTTACCGCTGTATTAACATTCTTAGTTTTGGTCTATTTATACCTTAGACATTTACTCATCTATCGTGTGGGGAGGCATTATCCGATACAGAGAAGCACACTCGATGGTGCGCTATCCTAGTGAGATCGACGATGAATTCATCACAAATAGTGGGTACGGCGTTCCGCCAGCCTCACCAGCATCGACCCGAACCTATCCCGCAGATATTACCCTCATATCACGCCAGCCCATGAGCTGGGTTCGCGGCTGGAACTTCACAACAGATCTCTACCGGATCCTCGAGCATGCGGTGGATTTTCATCGACGTCGCTGGTCTCAAGGCAATGGGACAACGCAAGTGTGGTCTCTATTTGGACCAGCGTCTATGTCAGAAGGGATTGTGCTGGACCATGTTCTCACTCTGTATTCCGCATTGCCGTCGCAGTTTCGAGAAACGTTACCAGTTACAGGCGATCCTGCCAAAGATCTATTTGGGTTTCAATCTGCCAATATCCAAGCAACCTTGCAGCTCCTTCGTATGGTCTTATTTTCAGCTGAGGATCGAGGCGTTGAAAGGAGGTGCGATGTTGCAGGAGAGTTGCTGAGCGTGTTTTCGAAAGTCCCTGTCGAGTATCTCAAAGCTATCAGTTCTCCTCTTGTAAGCTTTCCCCTTTTCTCTGCAATTCCAAGATCTCTGTTCCTTCTTCGAATATCTGTACTGACAACACCAGCTCCATCACCTTGCAGGGATCGGCTGTATACTCGGGTCCGTAATGGAAGGGAGTCTCTCCGAAGCATCCTATCAGCGGGTTCGGGGTCTGCTGTGAGTTACCTTGTTCATTCCCATGATCGCTTCTTCCTCCTATTAACTATAATACGATACGAATAGCCTTGAGATGGCCGATCTCCTTCGTCGCCTGGAATCTGGTCTTCATCGTGCCGTAGATGCCAGCCAATGGCTCACGTCACAGGTTGATCGAATTGACAAGTACATGTGCACCCAGCACATTTTCAACCCAAGTTCTGAAGCACAGCAAGACAGTTCTGCCGTAAGCAATGCTGACTCTCTTACTGGTCAAGACTTCCAGCCCGATGGGAATTTGGTTCCCCCGTATAATCACAGTTCATCCGCTGTAGTTGGCTCAACTATAGCGGATTACGGGGATCAGTTGTCGCTGTTTCAACTGCCACAGGAGCTGCTGGAAGATTGGCCCTGGCCTTTTGATTCTTTGCATACTGAGAGGATGTTTCCATTGGGATTTGAATTTGAATGACTTCTCTCTCTTTTTTTTTTTTTTTTTTCAAGGCGAATTTCGACACTATGGGTGTTTGGCGCGTCTGAATCTGTACTTGGGCAAGGCCCCGGCAATGTCGTAAGGCTATTGGATATGAAAACGTCTCCATATATTTACTATTGATATTATGCAAAGGAATTTCGATAATATCACATATTTAAATTCTTTGATATCTTTGCTATCGTCGTCAAAGTACCAGCTGTACATAGTAAGTTGTAGCTGAGTGATTTTCGATGAATCTCTTATTCTGGTTTACAAGCGTTTTTTGTTCTTTACAATGTACAGTAATTATAACAATTCATTATAACCAGACCGTATTAGACTCTTAGATTTATATGCAAGAATAGTAATATGATAGAAATATTTAAAATACTTGCTCTCTAGCTTTGCCGTGTCTTCGTCTCGCTTTCTACCCCCTCCCTCTCCATACAAAATCAGCGTTCGTTCATTGCCTAACTTCGTCGTACCCAAGCGATGAAATGCCCACGGTCCCGATGAAATAGACATCTGGGAAGTAACTGTAGTACGGACAACGTCACAAGCAGCAGCACTGAGTCAGATGAACAGCGTGACACCACTTATTGAGCAGCGAGGTATGGCTCCAAACGCTTTGATTTAATCGGTGCTATCGGGTCTTCTGGCATGGCATGTCAGATTCCCATATAGCAGGTAGATAATCTTCAATAAATTTCAAATAGGACTGTGAAGAATACCCTCTTCGAGCAGATTCCTCATCCCGAATCATTCGATAAATTTCAGTGTGGCCACCACCCCAGATTGCTGCCCAAATCATGATAGATATTCCTTTGCCTTTGGTATATGGGATTATATGCTTTTTTTTTTTTCCATTTTTCATTGAAGTGGTTGAGCCGCCATACCCATTGATTCTTCTTCCCTTTGCCAAGCTCAACAGAGCATTCATCACTCCATATAATCTTGCTCCACTGCTCATATGTCCAATCCTTGCGCACATATGCCCATTCATAGCGTAGTTTAGCTATTTCTTCAGTTAATTGAGGTCTTTTTTGTGCTCTCCAGTGGCCATACCCAGATTATTTTAACATGCGTGCAACAGTGCGTGTAGAAATAGGCATCCCAAGTAATTTGCAGATATCTTCAGTTTTAATAAAGGGATCCCGCTTGATTTGTAAAAGAATATATCACTTATCGGCATCAGAAAGGATCTCTGGCCGTCCAATGCGAGAAGAACTAGTGCCAGTGGTGGAGGACTGATATGTTGCAATGGTGGTTTGGATTGTTGTATATGGTAAATGCATTGCGCGCTGAATATCGGCCTTTTTCTGGCCTGCAAGGAATCGTCCAACTATAATGCCCCGTTGAAAAGGTTCTAATTCCTTTCTACCAGTCCTATTAGAACTAGTAGACTGCAAAGGGGCGCGAGGCATGGTGTAGGTGGTTGAAAAGATGATGGACAATATCTGGTGGCGCGTCGCGCGACGCGGAATTATGTAGACTTTTGTCATGTGACTGTATACTATGACAGTGTGATTACTCGAATATTCGGGCTTTGCAAGATTTGTAAGATCTCATTAGTCTTCTCAATGTATTTTGTACCGGAGAACCGGAGCTAGTTCACATAACCCGTCGAACAATGACACACCGAAGCTAGGGATTATCCGGGCTATGCTGGTTGAATATTCTAGCAGAAGGACAGCAGCCTGTAAAGTGTGAGAGCATCCCAGGCCAACAATTAACACCATCAAATCCACAATCAATCCCGGGGCTTGTCTATCCAACGATTTAACGGATCTATTTGCAGGCGCATTTGCTATCGTTCAAATTAGCCACATTAATCCTCAACCCCGTATAAAGAAGACGAAGAAGAGAAGCATACTTTGCCTCACAGCTGTTACCAGTTTTTCCAATGGCAAGGCACTATTCATCGTCAGCAAATATAACACACCAGAGAACCCGTTTAGCAACATACAAATTCAGCACAGCAGACATCAGTATATTCAATGCCCGATTCACAGCAGACGTCGCGCCTTCGGAGGTTCATAGGATTGGCCATGATGTGACTAGCCAGGAGGGCAATGGTGAAGGTGAATATCGTGGAGAACTGCATTTGGTCGTACTCGTTCAAAGTTTGAGCTGTGCTATTGAGGGTTGGTGCTAAAGCGATGCTGGCTGTGTCTAAGCGGATGGACAAGCTGGAGGTATTTATATCCAGTTCCTGGCGCCCTGTCCTCCGTAAAGGGGTGCCGGGACACGGCATTTGCATCCGCGGTGGGAGTGCCACACTCCCAAGTATAACAGTGTAACTCCAGGAGATACGCTCTTTGCCCCTCTTTAAGAAAGCATGAGTTGACTCCGGACAATGCTGGTTGTCTCATCCCGTTGTTGTTACACGAGAATTCAACCACGGCCCAATTGAACGACATTGAAGCCTTGCCAAAAAATATTTACAACAACAAGGCAGGAGACGGTAATAAAAAAGCAATGGGAGTGCTGCCCTATACCGCCCATGCGGACGGCTTCATAAATAAGGCCCATGGACTTGACACGAATTCGAGAAAGAAGATTACCTTCTCGAATTTATCCTGTAGCCGATTCGAGCATATTTATACTGACCAGATCCCAGGCAATTAAGGGAAGGCTGGTCGCGAACTCGCTGTCATCACGAGAATGCGATAACATATTCAAGGTAGAATAAATCCGCGGCGTTATCAACACCCATGGATTTGATGTGGACGCTCAAACCGATGAAAATAGGGAAGAAAGTCCTGTGATGGAGTATATGAACGATTGGCTTCAATATTTGGACAATTCTCACGGACGTGGCGACTCATCAATGTTATGTCCTCCAGTTGTGCGATCTCGAACATGCACATCTCCCCTGTATTCTGCTAATCCAATACAATTTATTAAACATGTACTAGGCACCGAACAATACCAGTTTAAAAAAAATTTCAATCCTAATTAACAGGCCACAGCAGCTTAGTGGTGCCCAGGGCTCATCGATTGACGGGGCGAGATTTCTCGATGAGATACGGTATCTTAGGGAATAGGCGAAAATATGCGAAATAATCGAAGTGTGGTACCTAGAACTTGCAATGAATAATACCAGTGAATCATATTCATGCGTCTCTTGAGAGCTCAAGTGCGACGAGCGAGCATTGAAGGCACACCCTCAATACAGAAAACATCATCTAGCCCTGAATCATTCCAGCGCATAGCATTCTCCAACAAGCACAGGTGGCCGCTAGTCCATGTCTTCTTGGTCTTTGAGAGGGCACGAAATATGACCTTCTCGCAGGGTCTCGTAGATTGTCTCTCACAGCCGCATGTGCCTTCAGGACTTGAAGACTTATCTGGAAAAGTTTATGAGAGCGTGGCGGTCGCACTAGCACATACACCTCCCACATAACCCCCGAGAAAGACCAGGCAGTTGATCAATTGACCGACTTAGTACTGAGGGATTTCGTTGATATGGATTATCTTCAAAGTCACTCCGCGCCCCGCAAACCAACCTTGCCCTCTTTGGAGGAAAAGGATGGGGGGGCACCAAACGGCGGCACTCGAGGGTTTGGTTGACAAGAATGTCTCAAAATCGCTTTCTGCGGGCAAAGAGTACCACCCATTTGTATTTGTTGGCTTTCTGAATGAACACGGTGGACAAGTTTGTAACCGTTTCCATAATCACCTACGAGTAGATCCTCAGTCGGAAACGTTCCTTAGTGTACAATCCGACAATTTTGTATAGCAGTCGACCTTATTGGAAATAACCACGGGTGAAACTATAGCTCATATTTCCACAAACCATCGTAGGACCCCGTTTGCGACGGACACATGACCCGTGAATATCTTCCATCGTCACCAACCATTCCAACCCTATCTCTTACGAGGTCATTACTGTGTCATGTCCCCTATCTTCTGTCAGAAAGGAATCGGCTTGTACGGGTAGTTGTGATTGTCTGTTCCTGTGTTTATTTGCTTTCGTCTTTGCGAGTGGAGTGAAGGTCAGCGATCTGAGCAGGTGCAAGGTGTTCGCGGATGGGAGAGAGCAAAACATGACGAAATAGACTAAAGATGGGAATGGATACGTTTATCATCCTAAAACTGATAATGCCTCCCACAATCAAATACGAATGGAGCCTTAGCTGAAATCATAGACTGAGTATGGTTGGCCAGGTAGTATTATCATTATTGTTGAAGATTTTGCGAAAACCCCATACTCCCATAAACAGGCGAATTAGGACCCTGCCCCAACGCCATCGTCTGCGACGGTACTTCACTGTCATTCCCTGCTATTGTCTGCATATGAGACAACTGTTGTAGTGGAGTTGGTGCTGTTGCAGAACCAGTAATCCCACTCCATCCTTCCTCCCAATTACCCATCCCCATATAGTTGCGAGACCACCAGTCTTGACTTTCGTCCACGAGGTTTGTAGTTGAACCGTCGAAGCCACCAGTCATTGGGGATGCATCTGTACCGGCAGATGGACTTGTTTGTTGGTTATCCATTGGATTGGCATCGTACCACGCATCATGCTGTGTGAAAGGAACGGCTTGAACAGGGTGGAAAAGATGGGATACCGGTCGTAGATAGGTTGGTTCTGGTACGAACTGGTTATCGGGCCTTTGCCGCTGGATGCTCACTGGGCGACTTGGCGGCTGCGTAGCGGCGACCGGTGTAGGGATGGTGTTTCCTTGCTGGTACTGAGGTGTCATCGGCATAGCCAAGCCTGCGGAGATGGACTGGAAGTTGCTTTGCTGAGAAAGCGCGGGATGCGACGATGGCGAGTTGATTGTAGCGGTGGGCATACGAGGAGGCGTTGCCGCTGGCGGAGATTCCTCCGAAATCGCGGACGGGGATGTTGGTTGATCCCAGGATCCCCAGGATCCCCATTTGGCATGTGTACGTTCAAAGATGATAGACGCCTCCTGCGGCAATAGGGCTTGCCACTTATTGGCAGATATGTCCAGAATGCGAAGGGTGCGCCGTGCGCAGAGCCAGCTTTCAGCCATTTCCTCGAGATTCCGGAGCCCATGGATAATGTCCCTCTGGGCATTCTTCTCTGGCAGGTTCAGAAGATGAATGGTGCAGGCGGTGTGTGCAATGTAGACTGCAATGTTGCAAATTTGTTGGAAGCCATATGTACGCTTGTACATCCGAAGCAGCTTCGAGATGGCAGAAGCAGATTGTGTGCATAGTCTACGCGGCGAGACATGTTGAGGAAGTGGCGAAGTCGACCTGTTGTATTTCAAAAAGGGACGGTATAGATGGATGAGAAGGACTTGATAGAACATGCTTCACATGGTTAGCATAGCCTTCCAACAGTGCGAGCACAACTTACTGCATCACTAGAACCTGAGGGAGCTGTCCCTCTTTAGGTTCCAATTCATGAGGCAATCCCTTCTTCCACGCTTCAAGACGAGTATGGACCTCGCTGAGTTTCTTGAGCTCCAGTTGTTTAGAAGGCGTCTTTTCCGCAGATGGTGGGAGATAGAAGAAAATGAGCAAGTCACCGCTGATCTCACTCAGCTTGGAGATCTGCAATGCAACGTTTCGTGTCCGTGAGGGCTGCGTGCGTTCGTGATCCACCCCAGAATCCGTGTATGGAGACCAAAGCTCTGCCTCCTCGTTGGGAAGCACATCGATTTTGGGTACGTTGCAGTTGGACGTTGTCAGTTGCGGCTGGCGACCCAAGTAATTGGACCAACACCTATAATAGTTAGCTACTCGAAACGTTTGCAGAGTGCGAAGAGTTGACGAACTTGTCAAAGAGATAGCAGCCCCAGAACGTGATTCGCCGCGCGTCAATTTCCTCCTCATCAAGATTGTGTGTACCATGGCTCGTGACATCAAGGTTCAGGCCCAAATCGAAAGCCATGCGGAAGCTCATGCCGCTGTAAATCCAGCCCTTGCCTTCACGGCCACAGCCAGCTTCCCGGACAGACATGAGCGCCAGCGCTTGAACAGTGCAGAGTTTCACATTCTCGTGCTCGTCATTGGTCAAAACCAATCTCTTTGCTTCCTTAAAGAAATGGTTTCCTGCAGTTGACGAATTGCGGGGATCCTGCAAAGCGCCTTCTCGGGAGCTGAAATGACATCCTAGCGCCAAGATGGCATTGACCAACAGAGAAGAGCAATATTGGCTGGATATCCCTCGAACATAGTCCCGGTAAAACAGGTCTTTGGAGAGGGTTGTGAAGAAGGGGTAATGCCATGTAAAGTACATGGTCATAAGGTGGCTGATAAGCTGCTCATCATTCGTGACATTCGTCCATTGGACAACCGCGAAATCGCCATGCCCAGGTTCATTGGCGGTATTAAGCTCGGAGAGTTCCGACCCGGGTGGTAGGAAGATGAGATTCGAAGTGCCTCCAATGAATTTACGAGAACCGTCCAACATGAGCTCGCTGACCTTGTCCGCTAATTCAGACTCGAACCGATCTGCATGCGTGAGATCCTCGTCGGCAGGCCCAGCATTAGCAGACGCTGCGAGTCCTTTCTCCTGATTCACGATCGATTCTGCTACATCTTCCAGATTGTCGCATGACCGTATCTGTCGCACCAGCTCAAATGCCTCCTCTTCATCCCCGTAATTCAGGATTGCCTGAATGATAGTCTGCAACGTTGTATTCCGAGCCGTTCGTACAGTGCCATTGTCCTTTCTATACACACCTTTTCGACGATGATCGGAGTTGGGGTCGTAGATGCCTAGAAAGGATCAGCTGTGTTCCTTGAAGGGAGATTCTCGGCGATTCTCGTACAGGTCGTGTGATAGACGGAGGAGCAGGCCGCGCAGCTTGGAAGGTTCCCGTCACACTAAGCAGCAATTGTCAGCTTACTCGAGCCGCCAACACACAGCTCCAATGTCTCACTTTTGATTTTCTCCGGCGACAAGCAATGCAAGCAGTACTGACGCAGCGTCTCTTGGACGCCGAACCTTTGTCTTCTGCGCTTGCGTTCTTTGCCTTGCCGGTCACCCGAGGGTCCTTGGGTGCCTGAGAATCCTGCATCCTGTGCAAGGAGTCTTCCATGTTATATATCTAGCAGTGCGCGTGCGGGGGGGGGGGGACGAGTGAGACCAGAAATGGTCATGCTTCGTCGAGTAAGATAGGTAGGTGGTGGGTTAGGCGGTTTTCATGGACGCCGATTCGGACAGAGCATCGCCGCCGCTATAGGGGTTCGCGAGGGACCGATAGAGCGAAGGGTCGACATGCGCACAGCATTTGTTAACTGGAGAGGAAAAGTAAGACGGACGGTTAGATGCTGCATTAAGGCCATATCCATCATCAACCATGGGTAGACAAACTCACAGATCAAGAACAGGGACTTCACCCCACAGTGGAGTAGAGGATCTGAGGTGGAGGGTGTCGAATCGCACAGACGTGTTATTGACGGAGGGCGATAAGAGAGAACAATGGAAGAATCCGTTCTTCTGTAATCGGCCGAGGATTATTGGGCAATCTGATAGAAGCGACGAATCTGATTGACTGCAGTCGCAGTATGTACGGAGTGCAGCATGGAGACGAGCTGTCCGGACTAGCGGGGCTGACTAAGACGTGATGCTAGTTAACTAATTGGACAATTTCGTGCTAAAATCGACAGTTGAGATTGTGTGCTCTATTTTACACAGAAAGAGAGAATTTTGTTAATGTTGGTAGAATTGGGATAAGAACATTGGTATAGCTCATTGTATACTCCGTAGTGCCTGTGCTGTATGAAGATACTCCTATCAGGCTATCAGTCACATGTCAGCCTTAGAGTCCTTAGGCTACTCGGACGAGACATAAACAAAGAAAAAAAGTAATTCTCCTAGATCAAATTTTATTTCAAATGTTCAGCTAACAATATTTTGGTGCGACGAGGATCTCCAGCGCATACATAATAGTAAAGATTCTCATACAGACCGCAGTTGACAGCACAGCAAACAGCAGTCAATCATACAAATGAATACATACCTTATGCTCCACAAAGTCCTTGACATATTAATAGTATTAATGAGAGCTGAAAAGTTTTTTATTATTGTGTTTCAGTCTTTCATATATAACTCGCTAATTATGTATTTATTATTGTTGGTGTGGTTTCGTTCGGTATACAGGGGCGCTAGAAACAACCTTAAACAAGGAAGATTCTAGGGGTTTTCCACGACAGGGTATACCCGGAGTATGGAAGACAGGGGATCTGATACAACAAAAACCTATTATCCAGACAATAGTGTTACATCAATTATACTCTTGAATGCTACTCTACTCCATACATTCAAAATAAGCATCATCGTGCGTAACAGAGTGTAATACTGCATTACACATTGGGCAGACGCAAAAAAAGGCGGTGTCGTGCTGTTTGCTGTTTTGGGCACCTCGGCACTGCCCACCCCGCTTTTCTAGTCTATACACCAATCAAAATTTACCCATACCGTTTGCGTAACGATTCCGCAGCGTCCCGAAAAGACGGCCAACCCTGCGTAGTGTCCCTTGCGGCCAACCACACGCAATGAAGATCTCTGACCGCTCCGGTATATAATACCGGTGTAATGTCGTTACCCGCAGCTTATCTGGCTCGCTTGCCGTCAGCGAAGAATGACATCGCTTCTACTCCGGACTCCGTACTCCGTCTCTTTCTTTCTCTCTAGTTATTAGTCTCCGTGTCTTTTCTCCTTATATTCGTCTGTTTCTCTTCATTTCCCCCTTTTCTATCTGGTCTGCTCCCACGTCTCTTCTTTTCCTTTTTCTGTCCTCCTACATCATCCCCAGTGCATAGTCAGACCTGCAGAGTCGTGTGCCTGCATGCGGACCGCTGCCCAAAGCAGCCCCGGCCATACCCATCTCTGGCTTATTGTTAATCCTCGACAGCCTCACTGCCAACACAGCACCTCTGCTTGCTGTCCATATATCCTCTAGGCTTTTCTCACTGGGAGGGTGCTTCTTTTAAATATTTCTTTTTCCCATACATCCATGTATCTCGTTCAGACACTCGACCAGAGTGCCTCACCAGGCTTAGGCCCTACACGATTGTTCTTTGGTACAAAGGTTTAACAACACTACGCAACAATGATTCCCAAAGCCTTTTTATTTACCCCTGTGGCTTCTCCGAAAAGCAGCTACACCCATGGTGACGGCAAGCGTTGCCGGCGGGATGCTTTCGGAGATGTCTCCGACTACTACGACTTTCCTACCGAGGCTCCTTCGACAACCCACACCAGCCCGGTTGTCATCCCTACAAAATACGGTTCCTCTGTGAGGTCTTCGCGTCAGCTGTCCACCGATAGTGGTCCCAAACCTCCGAAACGATCACAGACCCTCCGTCGGGCTTCATCGAATGTGTCTAGCAAGAGCCGTCCTTTGCCGTCCTCCGTTGCTTCTATCTTGGAAGCCACTGCGATCCCGGCCCCCAGACGTAACCGGCCCACGCGCACAACCCGAAAGCTCCCTCGAAAGATTCATTTGGAGGATTTCAGCAAAATGTTGATGGATGATGTGGAAGAAGACCACCTGTTGGCAGGGACTGGGAACTCCGCCTTGGATCTTTTACTTAGTCCTCCCGAGGAGGCCGAAAGGATGTCCATTACAGGAAGTGATAGTGATATGGCGTCTCTCTCTGGTCGATCTTTGTCGACAGAATCCACACCATCGCTAGATCATGACTTGGACTCGCCGTCGAGTTCGCCGGGTTCGTTCTCTCCATTCAGCCCGAGGAGTCCTTCAGAGAAGAAGTACCGGCGAGTGTCGCTTTCCGAGGATTGTGCTTTCAACCATCCCCTTCTCGATACGCTGCTATCCGATACGGGGGTGGACGACATGGGCCAAACAAAGGCTGCCTTGACAGGTTCAGTCTCCCCTCAGACCCCATCTCCGTCCCGGTCATTCGTACGATTTGGATCCTTCAAATCCAATCTGACAGCATCGTTGCGCGCCATCAAGTCAGCGGCTCAGACTGTGTCCGCATTCACCACCCCGTCCGTTCAGCCGGATGACTTTCTCACTCGATCTTTGTTTACCATCACGCCCGAACTGACGGACGACCGTCGACCTCCACCAATGGACGAACCGCCGTCGCCTGCTCTTCGACGGTATCTGAACCCTATCATCGTCTCGCCGGCCGAGATGCATATCTACCACGATGAACACCCTCATGGGGCTGCTGAGGCTTCCCGAAAAAGCCCGGTTTCCATTCAGATGCAGACTTATCGCCGGAGCGGGGGCCGCAGCAACCGCAAGCGTGCATTTCACCTGGCTGGCGCAAGGGGTCGCGGGAATCGACCATGCTGTCCGTTTGATCCGGAGATTTCTCCCATGTCGCGCCAACGAGAGCCCAGAGAAAACAGCGACTTCTTACGCGTGGTGGTCTTGGAGATGAACATGAGACGCAGCGGCAAGCTCCGAAACGATATCCCCCCACGAGCGCGGGTATGGCTGCCACCCCGCAAAAACAGTCAACCCCGATGTCCATACAACGATTACTTTTACGACGACTTTGAAGAGGAGGACGAGGATGAAAATGGCGTTCCATCGCGATGGATTGGCATCACTGTTTGAATACTTTTTACTTCTTCTGTGTACGACTTATTGCAACTTTTTTTTTTTAACTTTTGGAAATACCATGAGCGAGGCGTTGGGAATTGGGATGTGAAATTGTTTCATATATCACTTGGAATACAGAACAACAGTTATCTTATCTTATTCATTGTTTAATCTATTCATTCTCATGCAACATGCAACATGACGTTCGCCAGCAGGCCCCTGCACTGTGCACAGTACGCTATCCACTTAGCCAAATGGCACATGAACAGGTCATCTGCTTGGATTGGACGTGTACGGCGACAGCACAGAACATACTTGGTAAAAGGATGATACACTTCTTTACTCTGTACATCTCCGGAGCAGAGTCAGAATACACAGGCCTTAGTTCATACATCGTATCATACGACGACCCTTGTCGCGATTCCCGATCCAATCCCACCCACCTCAATCCTTATCTCTAATCTCCACCCAATCGCAAACGCGGGGTATGGCGTCTTTAGTTATACCAACTCTTTAATCATACTCTTATGTTTCGATGCTGATACGCAGCAGCGTGGGGTCCTCGCAGGGTGCAGTACTAGGACTGCACGTGTATACCCTGCATGTACTAATTGGGTGGTATGCGTGGTGTATCTCGGGGGGACATACCCTGGACGCTGTATAGGGCTAGTACAAGTACGGGTGGATGTGGGATGGGACCGGCATTGAGCAGGGATTATTGTATTATGGTATTGTGTATGTGCGTGGTAGCAGGGGTATACATATGACTCATTGGGCTGGTTATCGTGAAATGCTAATATATCTGATCCTTTCTGAGGGAATAAAAAAGAAAAGAAAAGAACAAGGGGAAAAAAAAAAAAAAAAAAAAAAGTAGAGAGGATTATTGGTATCATCGCAAACTAATCAAACAACAATCGTATCATCTAGCAGGTTGAAACCCTACAGCAACGTTTAGCATTAGCACTCATCATATTTACTATGACACAAACAAAGGGTAAAACTCACTCTCCTCATCCAACAACGTCTTTGCATCCCAACTCTCTTCAATCCACTTACTCGTGACAATATGCGGCACTTTCCTCCCCGCGCCTCGGGCCGCCAACGATCCCCGAAACGCGGAAATCTCCGCAGCCGGCGTGTCAGGGTCCATAATTACGTGGGTTATAGCCCTGTCTGCTGTGTCAGAAACAATATCTGCGCCGGCGAATCTTGCGATGTTAGCCGCCGCGACTGTGCGGAGGTTGTGTGCTTGGTCTGTCTCCTTTGTTTCCTCGGTTTGGGGATGGTTGAAGTAGAGCGTAAGACCTCTGAGAAGCCAGCCAATGGGGGTTTCGTAGCCGGAGGATGCGCGTTCTTGGATGCGTACGGTGATTTTGGTGATTGTGTCGGGGCATTGTGAGCTGTCGAAGTTATGTTGTTTGCTCATTTGTTCAAGGATGTCCTTGAGTTCGTTGGCTGTCGTGTCCCGGGCGTAGCTGTCGTTGAACTGGTCGAGGTTTGATTCGACTTCTTCTTGTTTATTCGCTGTCATGAAGAACATATGCCTGGTTCTTGTGAGCGTTATCTTCAACAGCAGAAGTGCAGGTGTATGCAAACCTTGCTTCAAGGGGGAGTAGTAGGTCTGGGTGACCTGCATCGACTGTGTTTTGCTTGACACATTCCATAAGCCATGAGGGTCGGATAATATTAATTTCGCCGCTTTTCTGAAGTGATGCAACTTTCACCGTTCCTGGATTGTGTCAATTTGTCTCTGTTAGGTATCTTCACCGAGATGGATGTGGCATACTTCTATCCGCAACGCAAATAGTGTTCGGTGCAGCAGTGCTCGTCTGAAAGAATTTGCCTCCATTGGCTTTGACAAGCTGCTCCAGCTCAGCTTTCGACTTCTTCTCTGGTACGCTTGAATCCGTCAAGATATCTGATATTGTCAGCAGAGCTCCTATGTGAGAAGGCGTCGACATACAGAAGTTTAACCCCTCAAAAATACGACCAGACGGTCCAACGTATCCAACCTCCCTGTCTGCATTGTTTCCCGCTATATCGAGAGGCTTCTTCGTCGTCCTCTTAACCCGCTTCTTGCGACCGTTATCAACACTGAACTCCTTCTCCTTATGCTCCTGTTCCACATTCGATTTGAGATCGAGGAATTCCTGGACAGAAAGAGCACTCTTCCAGTCCTTGTCGCTGCGTAGTCTCTTAAATCGCGGGAACCGCAGAGTCAGTCCTATTCGAAACTGGTCGCTAACAGAAACCGATGCGGCCTTGACACAGAGAACAACCGAGTCATCTGGCTTGATCCACACGTCTGGCCGTTCGTACTGTGCATCCCCACCAGCCAGCTCGATGTATGTCGTGGGTGGTTTCTTCGGATCCCAATCCATCCATTTACCGTCTGTGTGATGGCGGACGTTCGCATAGTCTTGTGCGTTGAAACCTCCACCAACCTTGCAGAAGGAGTAACATTTCATGGGATTGGTATTTTGTGAGCTCTGGGCGCCGTCGACACGCAGTCCACACAAAAAGCTGGAAAGAGAACCTCCCCGACGACCGCTACCGTAGTACCCACCGACCACGATGAGATCCAAAGATTCGCCAAATTCAGTCATGTACTCTGGCTTCACCTTCATCCAGTCGTCGTGTCTCTCGTTCAGCCGGTAAGGGGATCTAGGGCTTTTCAGCACCAGCCCTTCAGAGGCTTCTGCGACAACTGTCCTAAGAGCGGTCTCGATCTCTGCAGTAGTAGTGGCCTCTTGATAAGGATGTATCTCAAGCCTCCGGTTAACCGGTTTAACAGCCTTTTGCAAGGCATTCCGACGGTCACGGAGGGTATATTTCGTCACGTCCCGTCCGTTCAGGTACAAGAGATCAAAAACACGAAACAGAGGCCGTGGTCCCGTCGAAAAAGGATTCCGCTGCTCAGCTAGCGCAGCCGTCTTCAGTGTACCGAATGGAACAGGCGCATCCTGCTCAGGGTCCCAGGTGATCATCTCACCATCCAGAATCACGCTCTGTACACCATCCACAAATGCATCCCCGAGGTGTCTGGTCAGGGCGCCGTTTTCGTCGTGTATCCCGTTCCCGTAGAGATACGTGTAGTCCTTGGCCTTTCTTGACCAGAAGCCAAACCTCCGACCTCCAGGTAACGAATTGTCAGGCGCCATATGCAGCTGCATACGTTCTCCATCGAGCTTCTCTTCGATCCAGAAGACCTGATCATCTTCGGTTGGCCTCATTCGGCTGATCATCTTCTCCAACGAATGCATTTGAAACTGTGCCAGTTGGGGTTGGAAGCATTGCATCAACGTTATGCCCCGGTCTTCTGCCTCCAGCCGAAGATTGGGGTCGTGGAGTTCCCAGCAGACGCGCCGCAAGCTGCTAGAGATACTATACAAGTTCTCTGCGTCCGAATGCCACACGTCAAAGAATGTCCGCTCCGTGGCTCCAACCTTCATCTGTCGCAAGATAATCCGGATCAACCACAAGAGCTCCTCGGGACTCATTCGACGATATAATTCAGCCAAGATAGGCAACTGATTTTCTTCCTTTGAGGCCGCAGACAACTGATCGAGCCTTTCATTGACCTCTTCGATCAGCATGCTACCGGGTTCTGTCCGCATGGGTCGTTTCGAAATCACGTCGTAACATCGACCTGCAAAATCGCCAGCCATTCGATTCGCTGCTGTCTGTCCTGGTAGCTTCCAATTCAGAAGATTAAAACCGTCCTCGGAGTTTTTATCGATCTTCATGATCTTCACGAACATCTTCCCGATCACCTTCTCTTTCATACCATACATCGCGCGATCCCGGTCTTTGTCCGGGAGGATTAACCGGAAGGCCGGGTAAATGTCGTCGCCCACGTCCCTCCTCCACCGCGATATGAATCGCTCTATTACATCACGTCGCCTTTCGAGGGGGTTCAAATTCGCTGCAGACTTTCCGCTAGGACCGGCTTTCCGGCGCGCGGGGCCTTGCCCTGCGGGCTTCTTCTTGATTTCGCTGAGCGGGTTGAAGAGGTTAAGAAAGAGTTCGTGAAAAGGGAGTGTAGGAGAATGATTTTGTGGGCGGTTTGGGAATCTACCATTGTAGCGTTAGTTTGGATGAACTTCCCAGACCAAGCTAGACTCTTACTTCTCGTCAAGGTCTTCATTTTGCTCCCCAGCCGCAGACCCCATAACCTCGTCTGAATCCATGTTTCCGACAATTACCTCCCGTGATTTGCCCAAGATGGTTTGCGATGAAAGAGAAGCTGGTTATTTTATGTTTCACCAAGTCCTAGGCTGCAGCGCCGATAAGATAAGGAAGCATGTGACGTGACATCATCCGGTGCCTGGTGCCTGAGGAACATGAAAGACATTCTAACTATTACTTCTAGCTACATAGTACTTAATCTCCGATATGCAGCAAGCTTGGGCAGCAGGAAACAGCGGTGTCTACTCTAGACTTTACCAGGTGCTCTGTCATGGCAATACAACTCTTGTGTTGGGAAATAACACTGTGCAAAGCTATGCTGTCCTTGACGCGGGCCCCGTGCTCAACCAACATGTTGGTAATGGTTTCGTCGCAGCGGGTGACAGCTGGCATTCCTAGGGCTTTGCGGAGGCCTGGTTGTGATTGTGGGGAAGATATCTTGATATAAGAGTGATCTACGAAAAGCATCCGCTATTATATGAGCCTTGCTAGGTTCGGAAAGAATTCAGTCAGAATGACAGAGGATGCGAGATGTCAAGATATTAGCAAAGCGCAGCATTAATACATCTATATTTAATATCCATGCTCCCGACTCTATCATAGCATATGTCTAGCTGATAACCCATGAGGTGGCCATCAGTTGGGCCAAGGAGATCTACCGAAGTCGTGGAGCTGGAGGGCGTAGTGATGGCTCAGGACGCGACGAACGAGGATGGCCGTATTTCTATTGGTGTTACACAAAAACATGATGTGAGAGCAATGAAACAAAGGAATCTGAGAGAGATGCCCAGAAAAACAGGACGCAAAATGAGGAGAGATATTGGGACTCGATAGTTATAACTAGTTAACTAGGCAGTGACCACCCTGATGAGTCAGCACCACCGCTCTCCCAGCCTCGCCTTTCTGAGAACGTCCATCGGGTCTTTTATTCACAAAACGGCTTATAACTAATTCAATTCACCTTTGGGCAGTTTTCATCGTGCCCCCAGACTCCTCTTACTCTCCATGTATGGCGAGAACGCAGTCCTCTGCTTCGATCCGCAGCAACCAGACGCACCATGTCCCTGACGGTATCAACTTGGCGGCGCTTCAAGGAGCGACACTCGCATTCACCAACAAACCTTCCAAAGAAGCTCCATCGCAAGGTGTTAAGAACAGAATCCAAACCATGGGAACCGCCGTCTTTCCAGATATTCAACCACCACGCTCGCATCATCATGATGCTCCGAGCCGATCATTATCCCCTTCCGATGCCGACTCCATTCCAGCACCGGAAGCGGGTTCTGTCAAGGACAAGATCGGGAGGTTCGTGGCGCACTCTCGCGGATCGAGTCCGTTGAGTCAAAATAACGATAATACACTGGAGGACGTCAAACTCCCGGTCCGATCACGAACGCCGCAACTCGTCGCCGCCCGATTGGCAGCGGAACGGTCCCCCGTACGGAACGAGAAGAAACCTGCCGGAGGCATAATGCATGCGCAGAGCAGACAGGAACCGGTCTTGGCTGCGCCAAAGCCAATTCGAAACCCAGCTGCTTCCAGCCCAGCACTCCAAAACCTATTACGAGAAGACCGAGAACCGCCCCCGTTGCCTCAAAAGCCGCCGGTCATTCCGCGAAAGCCGGTCATGTCTCCGACTTCCTCGTCTTCCAATATTGCTCGGATTGCTGCAACAAGGTCTACCTATTCTCCATCCCCTACACCTAGCTCGCAGAAGCTATTCCAACCGCCGCTCCCCCCAAGATCGAGCACATTTCCCACAGCACCGCAGAACAATGATGTCAATGACAAGACAACGAATGATTCCCGTACTAGTCTGAGTTCGCGACCCCTTTCGCCCAGGCCTGCTCTACCACCTCGACCTCGACCAAATGGTTCCCCCGTTTCTCGGGGCCTTCCCCGAAGCCAGGGGATCATAATGCAAGACCTCGAACCCTCCAAACCAATCCCAACACCCAGCATGGCATCGCTATCGACCGCCTCGCATAACAACAGCAGCACAAGCACACTGGACAAATCAAGCGGCATGGACACAGAATCACTATCCGACGCCATTGTCGCTTCGTCCATCGCATCATCCCACGCACCCCCGTCGAAAAAGATACCCCCGCCCCCGCCCAAACCCCGAAGAAGATCCCGTTCTCGCTCCATCCTAAACAGCCTGGGCCACTTCCGCAGTAACTCCAATGATACCAATCGCTCCCACTCACGACTCCCGAGCCCTCCCAAAGGCATGCGCCAAACGCTCCGCGATCCACCCAAACCGGAACCCGCGGAGCAAAACCACCACCACCTACTCAGACATCCCCACAAACACCACGAAGGCGATCGCAAACGCTGGCAAAGCGCCGTGGGCGAACAAGAACGCAAGCGCTACGAAGGCGTGTGGGCCGCCAACAAGGGACACCTAATCCCCATACCCCCACTTCCGTCCCAAGCAAAAGCCCTCGGTCCCAACGCTGTCGCATACTACCAAGAGATCCGAACAAGATATCCAACCAACACATCGGACATGGTGCTTAACCTGGTCGTGCGCGATATCTGGTCGCGCAGCCGTCTGTCTGAAACCGTGCTATCGCAGATCTGGAATCTGGTTGATAGACAGAAAAACGGGCTTTTGGACAGGGAAGAGTTTGTGGTGGGAATGTGGTTAATTGATCAGTCGCTCAAGGGGCACAAGTTGCCTTTTAGAGTACCGGATAGTGTTTGGGATAGTGTTCGGCGGCTTTCGGGAGTTAAGCCGCCTTCCTTGGTATGATTTAATAGATATGAGCCTGATCTAGGGCTGGCGTATGTATGAGTTTGGAGTCTTTTGGATTAGATTTGACTGGATTTGCTTGGATGATACTGTATTAATATCTGCATATACCACCAACATATACGACGAACTGCTGTATCTAGATAATGCTTTTTGCTATAATACTGTTTTGAATAATAAAAAAATAAAAAAAACAACCGATGAATATTCAAAACATTCAATTATCAGTCATTTCAATGTCAAACTTATGGTCTTGACGGAATATAAAAGCCACAGCTAGGAAGGCGACATAAGCCGCAGACGACTCTCTTCGCGGTGAAGCCTTTGGAAGAGGGTAGATAGCCATTGCCTGCTGTGTGATCCAGAACATTGACGCTGTTTGTTGAGTCACAAAAGGTTAATCTGGTGATGTTTGCGGATGCGATTTATGGCTATAAGAGAGCCATCGGTGAAACTGACGAGAGTGTTTCAGAGCAAAGACGCAGCATTGACAAATGCATAAAACAAAACAGCCACTCTTGAGGGCTTTTCTTCATGGGATTCTTGCAATAGCAAGACAAGCGGGCTTGGGACATCCCTGCTTAGTATGATATACTAGAGGTCGAGTTGGGATATCGAAGTGGAGAGACGTATATCAAGAGTGCCGCCTCAGAAAAAACGGTCTCTGTTTCTTCGGTTGGTGATTTGTAAAATGGGTCTTGACCCAGACAGCACTATATGATTTGTGGGCTAACTTAGGCCCTTTTCCATCTTTATGCCCGTATATGGTCTTTTCGTGGTATACGAGGAAGTCTGAGGGAAACATAAATCGGACGATACGCCGTCTTCTATCTCTCTTTATTTTTAACCCAGCGTAGCAGGATGGATCGATTTTGGGACAACCTTGCTTGGGATGAACAGCTATGGGGTGAAGGAAGGAAAAAGGAGGATCAAAAGAGAAAAACGAAAGGAAGAAAGAAAAAGGATTGATTCACTGGGTTGGCTGATAGGCAAGCCTACATACATACTCCCAATTCAACCAACCATAGACTCTTTATCACGTGCTTATATACAACCATCGTCAACCTGACCATTTCTCATTTTTCTTTAATATACCAAGTAGACTATATCCTCAGATGCATTTCCAAGAAAATGAACAAAAAGTATTTACCGCTTCCCCGAAGCGTCGCGAAAGAGACCGTTCTCGAAGTTCTCCACAACCATGGACTCCTAATCCGAACCATATGGTCTTATTCAACGATAATGTCCAGCAAAGCAAGATCAAATGAAACAACAGCTATCGTCAAAACCCTTCCCACTGGCAATGTTAAAATCACCTGTACCAACATCGACGATGGCGTCTCCCTCTTACAGGAGCTACAGCATGGGATCAGCTTTCTGACACGCTGAATGGTGACAAAAACAGCACGGAGGGTCAAAAAAAAAAGTGGAATCTGAAACGACGGGTTATACCTTGGAAGAAGAGAACATAATCCGGAATACACCACTGACTAAGTGCATGAACAATCTCTTTGGTGCTTATAATCCATTAAAAGACTCATTGGTGGCGCTTTTGAAGGGTGTTGTTGCTAAGGCAGAATTTGAACATGGCTGGTGGTAGGATTTCCTATTACGATAATGGGAAGTTCAAGCATGATTGATGTTGACGTCCGTCCTTCGCTTGTTTCTTATGATCTATAATGGAATCTATGGGTTTATATTACTTCTTTTATCATATACATGGCGCTTCTCTTTTATTCAGGTTGCGAACTATGCCTCTAAAGTCAGTATGCGGTTCGCAGATCGCGAGACACCGCGAGGTTTTGGTTGACGATATGATATAAAGAAACATATCCAGCTTCTCTCGTCATCACCAGCATCTGTTAGGTCGTTCCCTTGATGTGAATGATACCAACAGTAGACCTCTATCTCGGGTGAAGTTTATGACCTCCCAGTCATGCATATCAATGGCCAGCAGCATGGCGGAAACTGTATTAGGGCTCGACTTCATCGTACGTTCCCTTTTTTTTTTTTTTTTTTTTTTTTTTTTTTCATTCGAATGACTTCTCGTGATGAGCGAGACGGCTATACTTCCGATCTGGGTTAGGGTTAACAGCGAATCGACGGACAGCGTAGATAATCTCCAAACTTATTGATTCCCATGATGTTGTTCTTTGGGGTATAACGAAATACGTATTAAAATTTCTCTCAGAAATACCTGGTTCCTTGAGGTCTTGCTGTACGTCCCATTCTTGTTCAATTGATGAGATTATATATTTACACGTATGCATCTCAGAAACCACCCACGCTAATGTCAAAGAGCCGAGTGCCAACATATTAACCGAAACAGACCATTACCCGTACGTGAATGATAATGTAGAAGGTATAAAAAGGGAGAAAATAAGAAAAGCAAGAAATAATGTGGGAGTCTAATCGCTCTTTTCATCACCACCAGCACCAGCTTCAGCAGCGCCAGTATCTTCGTCATTAGCCTTCTCACCGGCCGACGACGATGGAGGAACAGGTGATGAAACCCCAGAAACAGGCGCAGACTTTTCCTGGTTAGCATCAGGGAAAATCTCCGCGAAGAGAGCGGGGAGGAATCGCTCCAAGCGCTTCTTAGTCTCAACCCAGATCTGCTCCTTGCTGGCGTCTTGGGATGGCGGGACCAAGTGGCCTCCATCTGCCATGACCAGGAGGATGTTCTTGAGACTTTCGGGGATGGCTTCCTCCTGTAAAACTGTTAGACATTGAACTATAGGTGGAGGGGAAAAAACAGGAACATACCAGACTATCACCTTGGCCGCTGTTCATCATTCGGTCAAGGATATCCAAGATCTTCAACCATAGATCCAACATGGCATCCTGGTTCGGGAGCTGATCGAGATAGCGGAGGAAGATCTTGCAGATCAAAGTTGCTGCTTGTACACGAGTCTCGCTCATTCCACGCGGGTCCGAATGGTAGGTCTCGGGCTTCAGCAATCGTAGGACAAGCGGGAAGAGGACCTGGTCGAAGATAGAAGTCCAGTCCTTATCGTCACCGGAAATCAACTCGACGGACAGAAGCGCGCGCTGGAGTGTGGATATGGCGTGGTGTCGGATGTCCCTGCAAGGGTTGATGCACTGGGAGGTCAAGGTTTGGAAAATGGGAGTCCAGTACGCAGACCAAGCTATTCAGAAGTCAGTAACCGCCCTTTCTTCGCAGGATATTTCTGTACGTACCCTCAGTCTTTTCCAGGTGTGACTGGGAGATAAGTGCGGGAGCACGCCTGGTTAGGTGATAAATCAAACCAATGGCCTTGACACCGCGAGCAACAACCTGGTTTTCACTATTTATTTTGTCAGTTCTGACCGCAAAGAATACATTCAACGAAAAGAGCAAAAGCATACCTTTGCTTCGGCTGCTTAACACCCTTGGTCCGTCGAGAAAGTGCGTCTCTCTGCCTCTCTTCGAATGCACCAACGCTACCAGCAGAGATGAATTCATTCGCGAGACCAACGGCGGACTCATAGTTATCTGCACTGACAATCGGAGGCGTGGAGTCAACGATGGTCTGAAGAAGCTCATAAACCAATGGCGCAGCCTCTGCGTGCTGATGCAGCCGCTGCAAAATCGACCAGAAGTCAGGAGAAACAGTGATCTGGTTTCTCAAGAGGCCTGGATCAGTGACGCATTGCGAAAGAGCATTCACGATCGGAATCGCGACACTCTCAAGGATATCCTGATCGAAACTGGAGATTCCGTGAAGAATGACGGGTACTCGCATGAACGGTTGTTCCTGGAAGATAGTCAGCTACATTTTAACTACTTCAAAAAATGAACAAAACAATGAGAAGCCCTTACATGACCAAGGCGCAACAGGTTTAGCAGATAGGTGATGATTCGCGACAATGCAAGTGGGTGGATGTTCCTGGCATCTCGAATGAACGCCTGCAAGGAAGTCGCCAGCGACTCCCCAGCCGTTCCCATCGTTTCCTCATCGCGAAGCGTGAGTATGGTTGCCCACTCCAGAAGGTAAATCATTGCGGGATCGTAACCGGGTTGGTTAGGGTCGACTTTGCCGTTTGCCATCCGCGATGCAGGTCGTTCGTGCTTCACGACAATGACTGCCGGGGTAGATTCTTCAGGCAAGAGAGCGATCAGAGATTCCACTAATGACGCGACAGCCGGCACGGGGAGAGACCTGATGTTGGCCACAACATCGTCGATAGCACACGCGGTCACACAGTCCACTGTACACAGCGTGTTGTCGAGTTCTTCGTCTGATGGTTCAGGAGGGTCGTCGGCTGCGTAGCTCGAGAGATAAGACGTGAAAGCTGATAACAGGCCGGTATCATTTGCACGGTTGACACGGTCCACGACCTGTGAAGGGGGTTGCAGAGGAATTTGAGAAATGTTGAGTTCAGCATTATCAAAGGGTGGAATGAGGGAATTGATGAATAGGTTACTGAGGATTCGAACAACATATTTCCAGCTGTTTCGGGGCACGGATTCATTGCCGCGTAGAACACGGAAGAGAACCACAGCAGCCAGCTGTGCTCTGAAATCCCTCCCAAGCTTGACTGCCAGCTCGCTGACCATAACGCTCTTCTTTCCGGCTTGTACCTCGGTGTTCAAGGCCGTACTGGGAGGATTTTCCGTGGAGAGCGTGCTAATGGAAGCCAAGCAGAAAATGATCCGATCAAATGCCTCAGTCAAACCATATCTGGCCGCGATTTGCGCACATTGGTCGAACCCCATGACGACTCTGGAGTAGACTGCATCATCCGAAGCGGACATGAAAACATATGAAAGAGTTGCAACAACCGGCCTCCAGGTGGCCTCGAACATTTCCGCATCGTAGAGGTTGGTTTCGCCAACCACCAAGTCTTCCGCCGCCGAGGACTTGAGCAATAGCTCCTTCCAAGCATAGTCAAACGCATGCTGGTTTTCGTGCTCATCGGGCAAGATAATCTCGTTATGTTTGATGGAGTTATAGATCTCCTGGAGAAATTCTGGTGCAAAGTCGCCTCCTGCGTTTACTCCGCGCAAGTTTCGGGAGAAGCTTTCGCAAGACATGCGATTTTGCGACTTGATGTTCGGGTTGTACAGCTCAGTGTTCAGCATGATAATACCATAGGTCAGCACGAACAGAGAATCCTTGTCAGCAACGCCCTCGGGCTGGGCTTTCTGCACGTATTTATCGGAGAAGGTGGTTACAATCCGTTCAATCAACGGAGACTCGCCAGGCAGACGGAAAGCGCCCAGAAGGTCGCGCAGAGCCTCAACAACATTCTTGCCCGCGAAATCAAAGAGGTCAACGAACGCATCCAGGAGAGCTTCATTGGATCGCTTCGATATGTATTCTCCCAGGATCTTCTTCGACACCCTGCTTGTTCCCTTCAAAAATCTCGCGACCTGCGTGGGGTCATCGGGATTCTCGATGATTCCTTGTGCAGTGAGGTGGGCAATTCCGGCCTTGGGGTCTTCGTTGAATTTCTGCGTGCCTTGGACGATGATCTTCTTTCTTCGACGCTGGCTTCGTAGTCTATCTAGAGACGGGAAGTCCTCAAGTTCCGACTCGTCATCTAATCGGTCATGAATGAACTGCACGTAACTAAGAAGCGCATCCAAGCAGAGAGGCGGAACATTGGTTGTGCTCCAAGTTGCCGAGTCCGGAAACGCATTTCGGGAGAGAAGGCCGATCATATCTTCGCACAAATCCGCTCGGTCCGGGTCACAATCATAGTTGACGAACAACTCCGGCATAAAGGTTGGGATGCGAGCCAAGACGCCAATGCTCTCCACCATTGCTTCGCGAGTCTCCGGTCTGCGTGAGCCTCCCTCAAGTCCGAGTTTCTGACGGTCCTTTACAGGAACCGGCGTAGATCGTCCACTGCTGGTCTGAGAAGGCGCAGGTTTGACTAATTTAGGAGCTTGGGGAATGCCATCATAGAGCGCTGGATCGATACCTGGTTCTCTGGGAATGTCGACCCGAGGATGAAGACAGGCTACTAGATACGAAAGGTACAATTCTTGCTGAAGCTTAAGCACCGGACGACAGGTCAACAGCAGAGTACCAGCGATCCTCAACGACTCGGTGAGAATGGCCATATTTTCTGAGCGAACTAGCTGGAAGAGGTGTCGACAAAGGTCATCTTTGGCCAATGCGGCCAGACTGGGATGTTTGGCGATAGATGGACCAGCCACCTCGAGGGCGACATCGATGATTCTCAACGCCATCACCCGCATTGGATCCGTATGCTGTCGGTTGTGGGGGTCTAAGAGGTCGATCAGAACACGAAACAGTTCCTTAATTGATGGCAGCGAATAAGGTGTGACTTCGTCTTGCTCGCTATCATGTGGGTTCGGCGGGGCAGCGACAGCACTTCCGTTAGCAGCCTGGTCCGGGATCCCTTCATCCCCACTGATGCGTTCGCGCTCCGGGGTAGCTGTATCGGACCCCATGGCGGATGGATGTTGCGAGGTGACCGTGTCTCCATTTACAGAGGGGTCCATTCTGAAATTGGGCGTTTTGCCCTCCCCCGTGGATTCCTGCCGTGAGGGATCATTCGGGTCTGACGGTGAGGGCACTTCCAGTTGAGAGAGACGCATGAATATAACCTGGCACATGTTGACCATGGCCATCTCCGCTGACCGCCGCAAGACTTCGGACAGACGGACCTGACAGCACATGCTCAGGCCGGTTTCCATCATCTCGCAGACACTCTCATCCCCCAGTAGCTCACCCTCGGGCCGTGACAGTATGCCCTCCATTAAGTTCAAAATGCGCAACAACACGATCTCGTCGGCGGAGGAGTCGCTGGCTTCAAATCGACAATGGGTCGTGGCGGCGGACAAAAGCTGCATGGCCATTGAAATTCGGGGGGAGTTCCGATTAACGATATCGTAGGAGAAGAATTTAGTGATAGCGACCAGCGCAAGCGAGGTAATGGGGGCGGAGGTCGAGGAGGAACGGATGACCTGCAAGAATGGATGCAGCAACGCCGGGGTATCGAAGGTGCGAATATCTCTGCATCCTTTAAGATCACTGCGCAGACGAGTAAAGGCTGATATTAAGGGATTGTCCTGCATGCTCTTTCCTTTCTTCCCCCGCAGACCCCATCGATTGGCCAAGGCATGGTCTTCGTCCAGGGCCGCCCTCAACCTGGGGGTCGATGGCGCACCGCTTCGAGGACTCGGAGGGGACGAGGTGTTTTGTTGGGCATCACGGTCGTAGACTCTGGAGACGGCGGACGACCCGCCTAGGATAGCGGAGACGGAGGAGTGAGCCCAGCGGGCATGTTTGCGCATAGCAGAAGTGACGGTGATACATTCTGTTGTCACAAGGGCCACTGGATCGACCGCAATGGGGAGCGGATGTGCTGCCATGGCGGTAGCACAATTAAGGAGTGTAGATTATGAGAATTAAAAGAGAGTGTGTGGAAGAGAGGTCCACGACTCGAGAGAATGAGTGAAGTGAGGCTCTTTCGGGGAACAGCTGGTCTTTGAGTGGTTTCCCGATACGGACTAGCGGGGATCTCTCCACCGCCTTGGATATCTTTAGTATGGAGTATGGTTTCTTCACAACACAACATTCCTCCGTTGTCATCAGTTTTGATACATACAACATAGTTCCTCTAGTCGCTTCTAGCTAGGGATCCAGATGACAAAATGAAGACATCCTAAGATGAATGGGGTTGATCAACCACCTCACGTGTGATCTGCATACTCGTCCTACGGAGTAACTCTGGGTGACGACGGAAAAGACACGCTTCCGCGTGGTGTTTGGATTAAAAACTGTGGTCTTTTCACCCTGGGGTCGCCGCTTTAACAGCGCATCTTGACTATACTAGATTCGTCTTAGTTCAATATCTAGTCTATACCTGGCGCATACATCATGAGTGTAAAGGTGGAGGATAAAATGGCCGTCGTCTGTCCGTACACGGTCTTTCTTAATTTCCATTGTTGTTCCATCCAAGAAATTTTGCCAAATTCTACGACTCCCTCAATCATAAACCTCGCTACCACACTGAAAAAAGTTCATTATACCGCTAGACCAATGACTCGGGGAAGCAAAACAAAAATAGCAGGCCAGGTAGACTGGAACAGCTTCGTCCAACAGCCTGATGCCCATTTCGAGAGTAATTTCGCTGAATCAACGAAACGAAATATGCATTTCGTGCGAAGCAATTTCCAAAGGTGCGTCTTTGCTGCTGTGTATAGCTTTTTGGCTGCTAATCCAACTCTTTAAGGTACTTCGATGCTTCAGCCGCCGGATTACAAGTACTGGCTCAGGAATGTCACGCTGAAACTTATCGAAGGGTTCCTTCGTTGGTACCTTGAGAACCATAATGCTGAGTACCAGTCAGGCTTTCTGGTCTTTGCACGATACTGGAGAGTGTTTTGGTGCGAGGAAATGGACCGCCTCTTTCCTTATGATCTAAGACGGAAGATGATAAACGTAAGTGAATATCCAAGATAAGTTAGGATCAAGACTTATTTAGTAAGCTTGTGTGCACTGCCCTTACCGACGAGTACGACCTGGGACCTGGGAGCAAAGACACAGCCGTCAGTCAATATTGATGACCTTCTCTTCACTACCTACCATCTCATGGCTGTATCTAACGTATATTTTCCCACTGTATGGTGTCGATACCAGCTCGGCACACTCAGAAAGATGATGACCTCAACATCTGCGCGCCCTGGGACATTAGTCGAGTCTTCTGGGTATATGAGAAGCAATGATGCACTGAAGTGGAAGGATATCAAGCTCTATATGGTGAAGCATCCAGAAGACCCTACATGTCAGGTCCTTCTCATGGGGGTGACGCATAGACTGAATAAGGGCAAGAGAAACAAGGGTGTTCCATGAGTCTAGAACCCTATGGATGCCGACATCTCCTAACCCTCCAAAGACCAGTCTTCACATGCACAGAATGGAATGATAATCCTACCGAGCACTCCACCACACTGTTTTTACCAGATTCAGCCCCTGAATCTGTGATAGTTCTTCATACCGCTCATACATTCATTCTCTCCCATTCATACTGCCATAACTAACAGAGTAGCTATATCAATAGTAGTCCTCTGCAGCCTCATATTGCCTTCTCCTCCGCCTCTGATTGGCTGTCCGACCGCAGCAGGATCCACCCGTTCTTCACTTGCTTGTGGATTACGTTAGTAGTCTTGGCTCGCCGCCCACGATGGCTGAGTGAGTTGAGAGACCTTTGCTTTCTCACTATAAGCACCTATTATTATTCCTGGGCATTCAACATGATTGTCACTGATAAGGAAATATTTAACCCCTCTGTCCCAGATCTGCCCTCTAAAGACCAAGTCATTAAACTGTGCCGCCAGAAAGGTCTCAACTATAATTGTCTCACGTACACTACTGCGAATGGGAAGATCTTCTTCATCAAGTATAACAATGCTAAAATGGCCGAAGCCCATGCTCACCTGTTCTTTTACTCTTGCATCAACGCAAATCCTCAGTCGACCATCCGCATCCCGGAACTCTACCGTGCCTGGCTCCCAGATCATAGCTCGAGCGCGTACCTTGTGATGGAATACATCGATATCCATCACTTTGCGTCCGACGAAGAGCGGGCGAAGGCGCTGGCCGAGCTGATCGCCGTGAAGCCGCCGCCGGGGGTCTTTGGAAGCTTTGGGCCACCGGGCGGATATATCAGACATATGTTTTTTAAAGATCGAGAGGCAGCAAAGATATATTCTTCGGTGCAAGAGCTGCAGGATTCCATTAATCGTGTAAGCTTCACCTAGTGGATGTTCCATCCCGCGCCTTGGTTTACGATGCGAAGAAGCATTTGAATATCGGCCGCAGTGGAGTGCACATCGCCTATAGAAGGATGGATGTTTATCGCTAACTACAACTCCATAGCTTCTTCAAAATCTCAGCTCCGGGACTGGTCAGGATTGTGGTACGGTGGATTTCAGCAATGAGCCATTATTGTGCTACTACGGCGATATCTACCGAGAGAACTTCCCCGTCGACCGGTCTGGGAATCTCTGGGTCGTCGATTTTGACACCACAGGCGTGCTTCCAGCGAGCTTTGCTAGCTGGCCTTTGGACACTAAGTATAAGCACCCTCTACCCATTCCCATTCGGAGGACTATCCCACTCAGCACCTCGAAGAACCTGAAGCCTATGTTTCGAGCTTATCGGTTTAACCAGATGTCTATCGGGTACGCTAGTTCATCTGTATTCCTATGGAAGGTATATACTCACTCTCTGCCTACAGTGAGGTATAAGTTGATGGAAGGGTGGCTTAGGATAGACATCTACATGGTCTATGTGTCACGTGATCTGTCGACCTGAGGGTTGCCAACAGAAATCACTATCACCCTAGATCCCATTCGACCAGCCCCATGGCTTGCGGATGCCGTGGTTGCTCCAGATATAAGCCATCATCACTGACCACGTTCCACTGAGTAGTATTTCCAGTGGGATCGTCAAGCCTTGGGCCTTTTAACATCAAGCAGTCGAATAGGCGGCGTTTACCTGGATGGGTAGTGGGAGTCAATTCACTACTACCTTGAATGAAGCTTGCTCCCCTGTAGTGAATCTTGTTAGCCCACCTGCTGATGTTTAATTCCTCCCTCTTCTCTTTCCCTCTTCCTCATCCAGCACCATCCTTTCCTTGCTGCATATATCACTACAACACAGTCTTTACCCGTCGCTATCATGCGCATCAGGTCGTCCCGGAGGATTATTGGGCTTGATCCTGCAATGCCTCCAAAGCCGCCCCCTCCTCCTGCTCCTGTTGAACGTGACATTACTTACAACGGTGAACATGTACCTCCCTCGCTACTGAACAAGACTATTCAAAGCTGCTTCATTGAAATTCTGGATTACGGCGAAGTCAATTTGCTGGAGGATGACGATTCAGAATATGAACAGAAGATCAAAAACCATGTTGTCTTGAGACTTCTGTTTCACAGGAAGATCATTGAAGGCACCTCTGATGCTCCAAGTGGAACAACTGGTGTCAGGATTGCCTTCGATCTTGTCGGCTCGGCCGCAGGAGCCGGCCCCAATGAAAAAGGTGGAGAATTTCGAGTGAAGACCATTACTTATAGTAATGCTTCCCTCTCAGCTGTGGAGGTTTTCAGTCTTCAGCTTGGCTGGAGCAACCTTACCTTGCGTCAGTTTGTGAGGCCTCCAATAACTCAGCAGATGATGAACTTCTTCTTTGTATTTGATGGACGTGGATACATGGGTTGCTGGGACTGGATGTGAGTACACCAGCTTTTCTTCGCTGTCTATGTCCATGACTTTTGCTAACGAATAGTACTTAGAACTCAATATATCCACGTGCTCGATCTTGGCCACCTCGTCAACCCAATCTTGCCAAACAATGAGACAGTCTACAGGGCCCTGTGCCACAGATACTTGGACAATGGCGGTCGGATTCCTAAACCTGTTGAGAGAGGTCGTTTCGGTACCTGCCAACGGCAATTTATTCTAGATATCATTTATGCCTAGTCAGATGGTGACGGACTACTGCATTTGCGTCAGATTTGCATGAAGGTGTTGATGGAGGTCAATCACGCGGATGGGGCCCATGAGGTTTTTACACCATGACTTTGCGAGATCCTCATTGGGAATGAAAATTTTTGAAGACAACCCTTTTTCCAGCCGGGGCTGGTACTGTACCCAGAGAAACCAATTCCACCTAGTCAGCGACTTAGAGAGGTGCTAGCCATATTAGAGCCAGCCGTGCTCTTATACCCTAAGTACCCTGCTCGGGTTGAGCTCAATCAAACTTGACTAGTATCCGTTCACGGACGACTCGTTCGAGGGCGGACTCTCAATCATGTTCCCTATGTGGTGAAAGGCGATAAGGGAAAACCATTAGGGCCGATAAAGACGGAGCCACTGCTGTCATTATCAGATGGTATCAAGGCATCATTAGCTAGCGAGTTCTCATTGAGTCGCCAGAGCCCAGCTCTCGAACGGCAGGCCCTTGGCCCTCCTGCCCGCGACAGCCACCGGCTCAAACAGAAGCATACTGCCTCACTAGCTCCCTCTAGTAGCAGCTCTCCGCCGCCAGTATAAGATACTGATCCCTTAGTGAGTGGAGCGTATTGTCCGCAATCCTCTCCGCAACCTCGGGGTGGCCAACTAGGAACTTAATCTTGCGGCCTAGATCCGCATAGTCGCGCTCAATGACAATAACATTCACCTCGGGCCCGCCGGCTACAAGCCTTTGCGCGGCTCTGTGTGTGTGCTGTCTTTCAAGACTGAAGACTACTTCAGCAACTGGGACAAGATGTCGGATGAATACTACAACAAAAATCCTACTGTTCTAAACAGCAGCGGATGGCCCGCAAGATCACAGAGGCTCAGGGCCCTCAAAAAACAAAACCAACCCCAGACATAGACATAGACCCGACAACCTTCCAATCCATCGTGTGGAAAACAAGCCCAAATTCCGACCACAACCAGCAGCAGCAGTAACAACAACAACTCCACCCTGCCAGTGAAGGCGAAAAAGTCGCCCTCTGCAAGAACTGGCGCGAGATCTTCAGGTTCTTGAACCCGGCTGTCAGGCAGTCGCAGAGGAAATCTAAGACTTCTCCTTCTGTGACTGCTACTGCGCGCTCAGGCGTGGTCAATGGAAAGAGAGAGGATAGCTCTGATCAGACATCTGGTGTTCTCTCATTGGAGAATCTGCGCAAGAATGAGAATGAGGGAGTTGATTGGGGCAATGCATTGAATACCACGCCAGCAAAGTCGGCGTCGCCTCATATAGCTGAGGCAGTGGCGGAAACTGGGCCTGATGCTAAAATGGTTGATGCCCCTCCTGCTGATGAATCTGGTATGGAAAGGGACTTAAGTGCCAGAGTGGTTCTCTGCTCGGCGTTCCAGGATGAATATTTCCATTGGCCAACGGAGCGAGCCTGACTCCACCAAGCTCCCTTGTCTCTCTGCTCACGCATTTTCAACTGGTCTATCTGCGCCATCGATTCCATGGCTGACGCAAGCCAGGAGTTGAGGTGTTGATCCCATGGACTGCCCGAGATATTCAAAGTTGCCTGTCAGAAAGTGAAGTTGGTGACATCAGCATCTTTAATCAGTTCCTCAATCAATTTCTTGGTTCCCAGTCCAACGCAGACCAGGACACGAAGCTGGATTGCTATCCTCGCCAACTATTCTCAATATACAGAACGCTGGTCAAGAGTGACGCATGTTGTCTTTACCAACCACTCGAGATCACCAATAAAAGGAGCGTGGATAAAGCCAAAAATGGAATGTGGTGGATCCTGTCGTACTGATACCCAAAACATCTGATGAAATGCGACAGCCAGGATTAGACAAGGCAATCGGCGTAGTATGTACGTAGACACAAGAGCATGGCATGGCAATATCCTCACCTTTGGCAGGATACCTGCGACGCTGAGAATTTTTGTATGGCCCACTCTGAAGCTTCATATTCTTTTTTCTCGGAATACGATCTAATAAACTTCCGTGAACCCGTCATCATGTGAGACTCAGCCGGCGGGAAATGAAGGGTACAAGGATGGTCGCGACGAGAACAACAGACGACATCCAATTTGCAAGGCATCACAGCATCTCAAACATCACTCATTGTTAGCAGGATCCTTGAGCATGAGTGAGTGGATCATACTGGCCGGGAGACTGCAGCTCCAAGACAATTACGACCTCAGACAACGAAAAGGGGGGTGGCGCAATGAGGGGGGACAGATAGAGAATCAATAGCAAAAATGCCTCACCAGAATCATGCGGGCAGCGTGCGAACAAAGTGAAAGGAAAACAACAGAAATTGGGTCGAAGTTGAAGCAGCGATGGAAGGCATCTTTATAGAGCACGCACGGCGGTGCCAAGCGGCAAGGGAACGCTAAACCCAAATAGGAACACTATACAGTTTCTGGTAATTCGCCGTCACCCAAGACTACGGAGTAGAACCCTCATTCTCTCGTTCTGGCTCTGGTTTAACGTTCTTCAGGGTGTGCAACTCCAAGGGCCATACATACAGGTGCAGATTGTAGCAATTAGAGTCGATCATTTCACTGTGTGCTTCTATGCGACAACCTACGGACGTCGAGGATTCTACTCTCAGATTCAAGCAATCAATACTTCAAAACCGCCAGCATGGACTATCGGGAGATACCAGAAGGCTGGATGGCAATGCAGAGAAGCCTGTATGGGGTTTTCAAAGTCTATGGCCCTACCTCTGTCGTATTTCGGCGCATATGTACCGGATTTTCTTCACAGGTTGAAGGCTTTCCCTTTCCGTTTTTAGTGCTCACCCACCAGCTGTGAACTGGTCTGTAAGATCCTCGCCAATGCTTGTTCTCGCCGCCCATTCCTGATCTGGCTACGTTTCATCTTCTAGTGACAGATAGGAACAACATCTGGAGATGAATCGCGGGCATCTTGCAGATAATGGCAGATAATGGCAATTAAGGATGATATGCAAATCTCTTGTGCTGTTGTTTTCGTCATAATCATGCCTCAGTTAAAGTATTTACCATTGCAGCGTATAAGACTCAAGTTACATACATCTGTAACAATTTGCTATCAGTCATCTGGACGGGATCAGATAGACAGCTTTCTTGCAGAGAGATTCAACACTAAGCTCATGAGAATAAGCCATGAACCATTTGCAGCGACCGTTCATCATTCCTTCATATAGAGCAGAGAATAAGTTGGAATATCGAGCCACAGAGGGGATCTGTACCAGAAGATCGACTGTCATATCACATCACCTTTTCACGAAGGTCATTTCTGGATCTGCGGAGCCTGGACCTTCCTCTTGGTGGCCAATTGAAAGGCATAAAAGCAAGGGAGGCACGAAGACTTTTCCTGTCCGGTTTGACCGACCCCAGTCACATTACTTGCCCGGCAAAGCTTATCATGCGACAAGGGGAGCAACTGGCTACCCCATTGACCGAACTACTCCGGAGTAGAAAGTTGGCCCCCTCAATCCTCAGCGCTGCTTCTTCCGCCCCTATCTTCCGTACAAATTTGCCCTCTAACTCAAAAAGAAACCTACATTGGACGAACCCAAGTATTCTCCCACTTAAGCCTTGACAAGATCCGGAGTATCGGCTTCAAAGAGGAGCTTCCGGTTGGTCAAGGTCATTATGTGACTCTCGACCGTATGAGAGATGAATGCATTCTGCCTCCTAAATCGGTTTTGACAGGTAGTCATGTATAACTGATTGCTTATTTACCCTGGCTTTTAGTGGTCAGAATGGGAGTTCCTTGTTCACATTGATGTATCCAAATACAGAATTGCGTTGTTCGGATAGAGTTTACCACGAGGACATCCTCCCATGGCTAAATATGGACGCTCTCATTGGTTCACATTATTTCTGCCCTGACGCCGCAGGCATCAAAGCGCTAACTAACTATGAACTAGAATGTCTTTGTTGAAGAAGGGATTGATACTCCTTAAATCACCACCAAGTACCAGAGTACGCAGTAACCATTGAAAACTGCTGTCCCTCAAAACTCGTGCGGTCGTCGTTCCTGTATAATTCTCAAAGCTCACTGTAGCACATGGTGGTTGATCGGACAACAAGGTACCGGATCGGGTAAATCGAGGTCTAACGAGATAACCTCCGAATGAGACAGTCTAAAAGATGAAAGAAGATGATTTGCCTGGATGCGTTTCAAGTCCTTACATGCAGGCCAGTTTATCAGAATATTCGTACTCGGAGTACCGAGTACTAGAGAAGTGCTGTGTATAGAGGGGGGATGTTTACTGCCCAACACGTGTCATGGCTGTCATTAGATCAGAAAAAAAGAGGAGATTTCAATGGAGAAAGGAAGGAAATTCAATTTGAATGGCTTTCTTTGCCAGATCAAAGCCGTCGATCTTGTCCCACACACACAAAGTCTCTAACACTGCTGTATGTATATACAGAGAGCTGCTCCCCGCTTAGTCCCCCGACAAGCAGCCCAACCATCATCACCGCTTGTGTATTGAATTTCAATTGTCTATTTTCTTCCTTTTTCTATTCTCTCTTGTCCTCCTGTTTTCTATCAGAATCCAGATATCTAATAATATCTCTCGTATTTCATCCTAATCAACCTGTCCCGCTTCCGAATCGGTCCCTCAGCTGAAGGATCGACGACGCGTCTGTTGTCTTTCCCTCATCGCTCTCTTACGACACACATTTTACTCCCACACACTCTCTCTATGGAGGGCTTTCATTCAGTTCTTTTCTGGACTGTATGAAGCACTCAATCGTTCATTCTTTTTTCCTTTCTTTGCTTATTCTTTTTCCGTTTGATTCAGACTCATCGATGCCGTTCTCTCTCTCCGCTTTTCGTTGAATCTTTGGGCTCTGTTGATTTATCTGACGTTGTTGGATTTCGACCTGGTTAATTCGACTGCCATTCTTTCTTAATAATTTATTATTCTATCACTATTCGCTATTCGCTATTTGCAGCCTCTGCCTGCCTTTCTCTCTCATTTTATTTTATTTTATTTTGTCGAGTCGTTCCTGCCTTATCATCCACCATGGCGACCGTGTCCACCTCTCTGTCGGACCTGCCTCTTGAGCAGTTGACCCTCTATCAGACCTCCGATCCATCTCTCGCTTCCGTCTTCGTCTTCTACGGTCCTGTCGCAACCGCCAATGCTACCGTTAGCAGCTCGCGCATTCAGGCGCATGTCTTCACCCCCGCCGGATTCCATAGCTATCCCCGAATCACCGTCTCCCCAGCTGCTCCCTTATATGCGGCCGTCAACCACCTCCCACGAGAAAAACAAGGCGATGAAGTGTGTCGCGGTCTGGCCGTCAGCATGTTGAAGTACTTTGCGGATCTGTCCGAGTCGACCAAGGAATGCCTCCATGATCTCGCCCGCGCGGGGAAGCCCGGTGGGAAGATCCCCAAGATGTTTGATGAGATGCATGCCGCGGATTTGGCAAATCGCATGGTTCCGGTGGAGAATATGGTTACGAACAGTCATAATAATTATAATAATAATAATACGGCTCTATCGGATACGATTCGCGACATCCGCGGTGCGTTTCAGGAACGCAAGCTCCCATGGATCGATCTCGATGTGATCCTCCCCGCCGGAACCATACAACCGCCCCCGCGACCCGACGATAACGATACGTCCCAAGATCTCGAAGATACCCCTGATCACCAATATGGCCGCTACTCTTCCCTCATCCGCGCATTGGGAGAGCCGATTTTCTTACCTACCTCCCGACTGAAACGTGCTCCTTCCCAACCCACCAATGTCAGCCGGTCCCGCCTGTTCTCGAGAGGTCAGAAGGAGGCCCTCCGGCTCACCATGTGTGAGCTGGTCGATACGGAGGAGCGATATGTTGCCAAGATGTATCATCTAGTGCGAGTCGTGGCGGAGGAATTCCGGATCAAAGCGCAGACACGATCGGCTACCAGTACGAGCCCCGACGAGTCGGCCCTCAAAGCCCTGTTCCCGCCGTGTTTGAACGAGATACTCGACATCAATGTGGGCTTCTTGGAGGTCATTCGTCAGGTACTCGAGGAGACGGAAAAGGACGCCATTGCTGATATTGCGGAGGACACGGAAATGTCACATCGAGCTTCGTCACGAGAAAGCAAGGACGCCATCGGTGCCGCAACTTTTGCAAACGCTTTGATCGAATGGTTCCCACGGTTTTCGGAAGCCTACGCGGATTACATGCGCGCTCACAACGGCTTCACCCAAACTCTGAACTCGTTCATGAAAGACAAAAACTCCAGCTTCTCGAAGCGTGTGTACGAAACGGGCGAGCAACAGCTACGTTCCCTCCTCATGGAACCCGTCCAACGTCTGCCCCGCTACAGTCTCCTGATCGACACCATGATGGGCAGTCTGCCATTGATTCATCCCGCTGTCCGACCGCTCTTGAAGGCGCGAGATATTATCAAGGACATCTGTTCGCTGGACAACCCGTCATTGACGGACCATTCGCAGAGCTTCCAACGACTAAAAGAGCTTGTCGATGGCTGGCATGCCTCCATTGTGCCCAGCGGTCGCTTGATCACTGCAGTCGACTTCGACGAGCTGTCGCCACCATATCATATGGATATGCAAACGCCAAGTCCGAGCACAGGGATCATGCTGCTGTATAAGAATTGCTTGCTCCTTTTATCCAAAGCTCCAGACAGCCGGATGACTGCACGTGGACTGTTGGCTGATCTTGACCATGCCGCATCGACAACGACAGATGCTCCGGGAACATTCAGCACCACCGAGATTAGGGTCGCACGGGTATTCGACATTCACAGCGTTCGTTGCATGCAATCAACATGTGGGCGCATCTTGTTTCTCGCGCCGGCCTCCGCCAAATCTGGAGTCGCAAACGACAATGCCACGGATCTTCTCGCATTAGAGCTGTCGGGTATGTATGAAGCACGGGCCAATCGACTGATTGAAGAGTTCGCCAAAGCCAAGATTGAGGGCCGGTTCTCCGAATCTGAGCGAGAGAATGCAAAGTGGACACTCCGGAGTCCTACAAGTGGAACAGTGGGTAATATTGGGATCTTGGCTTGCGTCTTTGAGGAGGATACAGATGGGACGATGAATCGGACGGGTCCCGCGAAGATTCGAGTGCTCTTCAATACCCCCAAAGCAGAAAGCAGTCGAATATTGGCCAGTTCGGATGTGGAGGTGGTCGTGTTGGTAACAGCCGGGGAGGAAGATCAGTATCGGGTGGACATTGACTCGACCGTGGGTATCCCTTCCTCTGATCTGGTCACAGCAGATAGCTTCATACCGGTACTTTCCAAGCGTCTCTTGAACGTGCTACTTCCGCTACATGGACCTCGAAATCCAACATTGACTGTGCCCATTGTGCACTCAAACTTTGAGATTCTCCGATACATTGCCGGCAATCTCATAACTCAAGTCAAAGCGCCACGCGGCTTCCGACCACCATCGCCATCCAAGCTGCTTTCTAGCCTCTTGGGTGGAAATCAACCGAAGGACGGCGCGTCAAATTCCAAGACACCTAACTCTGCGCCATTACTGGGCGACTTTCCAAAGATGCCGCCTCCGAGGATTAATCTCTCCCGGGCAAACACCTTGCCTTCTAGTATCCCTGCGAAAGAGGAAAATCCAAATAGAATTTCCGTGATCGAGACAACAGGTTCCAGAGGATCGGAAAGTCAGTTCGGCTTGTTGGAGCAAACATTTGCTGCCTATGCTCTAGCACTGCAGTCGCGGAGTGGGAATATCGTCGGACGGACCCTACGCGGTAGAGACAGCGTGGATCGTTCCTCGGTCAATGAGCTGTACAATGTGTTGCTGGAAGATCCTGGAAAGATTCAGGCTGCGGCTGAAGTTCCCGTTGACACACTATTTGTTGCCTTTGAGACGTTTATGGCCAACGCATGGCAGGAACATATGGGACCGATCCTTGACCCATCGTCTTTGAAGTTAATTCAGAGCCAGTTTGACACCATGTTTCCGCGTGACTTTGACGAAAACTTCCGGAAGTTTTTGGCCGAGATGAGCCCTCAGAATCGCCGTGCGTTTGCTGCTATGGTACGGTTGCTTGCAGAATTGCTGGACGCTTCGGGTAATGACGGTGATCGCGGTGCTCTCACCGCCGCCTTTGCAGAGATCCTCACCGTCGAGGGTGATCCGATGCAACATATCTCTCTCTTGGATCGACTGGTAGATGACTTTGACAATCTCTTCGACGAGTATATCCCAGGTGGTGCCTCATTGGAGGGGACCCTGATCTGCGATCAAACCAAGTCCGTATCGCACAACACGGGCTCTATAAATTCCAATGCGTCTTCCTTCCGGAAGCGATTCGGTTTCGGCTTACACCGCGAGGGATCGAAGCATGAAGGCGAGAGTAAGATGTCATCCATTTTGCGAACCTTGAGTAAGAGCAAGGGATCAGGAGACTCGGAATCCAACACTCCCAGGGGCTCTTTGTCACGCTCGAAGTCGATAGACCTGGATAACAGTCTGGGCTTACTGTTACGTCCTGGCTCCCGTGATCATACCGCAGCATCTTCTCAGGAACAAATCGCCCGCCCAGGTAGTGGGCACGAGCACACTGGGTCCATATCTTCTTCGATTAGAGGTATATCGACAAATGGGCCTGTCAAGGTCCGTCGAAAGCGACGGAGCTCTCTTTCTGATCTACGACCCAATACTGCTTCGACAACAACCACGTCTGACTCCTCACCATCAAGACCTGTAACTCCTGGGTCGGGGTCTAACGCAATGACTCCAACAAAGACCAGACCACAGAGCTCAGGGTCGGGCCGCAGTCTGTCGCCAGTTAAATTTGGTTCACCTTCCAGATCTCCCACGCGTCCTGCTACACCTAGCCGCAAAGAGAACATTGATCCTAGGTCACAAGCGGAGCGTTCACCAAGGAAGAAGGGCGAGAATGCCAGTACTGGTTCGCCGGAAGAGTACAAGAAAAGGCCTCGGACATTGAGTATACCGTCGCGTGGTGGACTACGAGAGCGTCCAGCGCTGGCCAACAATCCTGATCTGAAACGCGGCGGGACTCCACAGAAGGCACAGAAGCTGCGGATGCAGAGCCCGCAGAAGCTACGGGATCGTCTTCAGAACGAAAAGAAGGCCCAGGCCTCTGCACACTCAGGGTTGAAGGACGAACTGGACCTGATTAGCAACGAGCTACAAGGGTTGAAACTTCGACCAACGCAGCAAATTCATGCCGTGAACGAAGATTTGGATGCCGATGAATACTCTTCAAATGCGGCGCTCGCGTCCCGGATAGAGACTCTGGAGTCACGCTTTGACATATTGTCTGGAGACCTTAACGGACGAACATCTTCCATGGAACGGGATCTAGAATCGTCTTTAGTTGTCAGCGAGAAACGAGCCAAGAAACTTGACGAGCTGTATCGGGAGGCCAGTGCAGAGAACGAAGCGCTTTACGACCGGTTTAATTCGGAACTGAGCAAGCTGGCGAAAGATGTACGATCGGGGAGCACGGAGGAGGCTCTCAAGACTCAGTTGAACGGTGCTCTTGATGAGATTGGACGGTTGAAGAAGGAGAATTTCCGGCTCAAGAGGGAGGTTGGTGGCTTGCGTGCCCAGCAAGCTGCCGTTGCGTTGTTGAAGGCGAGTGATTGAACGATACCACGCCAATGTCGATGTCGATTTTGATTTCCAGGCTATTGAACGAGTGTCTGGTGCTGGCCACGCAGGCCCATGTTTGATTCCGTCCGATGATCGTGAAATGGACACGAGTTCATGTTTATTGATGGCCTTTCCTTTTTCTTTCTTAATGGTATCAATGCAGATGCAGCCGTGGATATGACTAGAGAGTATATAAGGCCGACTCTCTTGGGAACGACATATTTCTGATTCTGGTTCTGTCTTTTTCTAGTTGTTTGGTTTTTACTCATGTCTATTTTCTTTTCTTTTTTGTCATTTGCATCTCTCGTTTGGCAAACATATGCATATTATGCATGCACTCTTGTACTCTCTGGAGTCTATTGGCAGAATTTTCTTTTCTTTGCATTTTTGCAGTTGGGAGCAAGTCAAGTTATCTTCTAGCCTTGTCTATCCTTGGACTTTCATTTCTTCATTTTACTTTTCTTTTCACCTTTTCTATTGCATTCCTTTTCGTCTGTCTTGTAGAATAGGAGAGGATTTTTATATTTTAGCGTTCATTACTTTCATATCTAAGACCAAACCAATCAATTCATTCAGTCAGACATTGATTTGACAGTCTCTTCGTCGATCATTTTGTACATCCATTCCCAGTGTATTTCACATGGTATTCTTTCTCCTGGGACGGAATTGAGTATAGACATCGACAATGTGAAGCGGATGTCTAATGTTGGTAACGCGAGTACTCTCTCTTTCCCACCATGGTTAACAATCAAGACGGGGATGGTGAATCGAGATTGACCCGGTGATTCTCGGGAAAGGGTGTCGCTTAGTTGTGTCCAGAGGGGATTGACTTCCTTTCGTTTCTTGTTCTGGGTTGGTTTCGGTTGTTGGTGTTGTGATGATGCCGTGGATGGTGACGAGGATGACGAAGAGGAAGGGGATGAAGATAGATATTCTCGTAGATGGTGTAGATCTGCTTGTTGTAGCGGTCGAATCGTAACTGGTAGGGTATCTTCAGTCAGGAGGACATCGCCATTCTCGTCGTTGGTTTCGGTAGTTGTCGAAGGTGAGGGTGTGTTTGGCGTTATGGCGAATCGGAACCAGTAGCGGTTATCCCATAGCTTCCAGGGTGTATGGTCATATTTATCAGAGGGTTGTATATGCTGTTCTTGCTGGTTGGTGACGGGAGGAACTGGGGTATCGAAATCGAGAGCCGGAAGACGATTGCGCATGAATGGTTGGCGTGATAGGAACCATGCATCCCCGGCATCTCCATGATCTGCCAATTCTCTCTGAAAAGGTTGAAACATGATCCCTCCCAGCGTAAAAGCCTGTCCTTTTGGTGTCTCAGTGCTTGGTTGGAAGACACGCTCGGTGAAGTTTTCAAAACTCCTCAACGGAAAATGATTCTCCGGAAACGGCGATACCAACTCTGTTATCCTCCGTAGAGTAACGGCTTGAATCTGGCGGTTCCGTTGGTCTTGGTTTTTCGTTGTTCGTCTTGTTGGGATCGTACCGGCTGGTTGTGCAGATGTTAAGGGTGGGAATTGGATTATCATCGTTCCTGAGGTGAGGTTGAGATCGATGAGGTTGCAGTGTCGGAGGATTTCATTTGACAGGTTGATTGTGTCTTTGAGGAGATCTTGGCTTGCTTGGATCAAGGAGAGGATAGATGGCGGTGCAAGGGCGCGTGGTAAGCGGTTCTCAGAGACAAGAATCCGGATTGCGTTCCTCGGCGTAAGCGTAGGATCGAAGTTCGTTGGGTCGTCGACGTAGGGAATATCGTGTTCGTGACAAGTATCCAGTAACCGTGCCTTCGGAAACGAGAGCAACGGCCGACAAATCGACAACCCCCCACTCGCAACCACCCCCCTCGACACCCCCCTCCTTTCCAACAACCCAACCGCCTCCCCACTCTCCGCAACCCCATAAATCCCATGACACTCCGGAATCCTCGCAACGCGCGGAATCCCCATAAGTCCGGCGCCCCTGGCCCCCGTACATAGCCGCCACAGCGTCGTCTCGACGTTGTCGTCTTGATGATGGCCCATCATTAGTGTTTCGATGTTGTTGTCGCGACATGCTGTCCCAAGGGCTTGAAAGCGGAGTCTGCGGGCGAATGTCTCAAATGCAGAGGGCCTTGCTTTCCCTTCACTGGTATTGGTGGACCAGTCTAGTTCGAGGATTTTGGTGGTTATTTCTGAGACTGTTAGCTCTTCGCCTCGAAGGAATTTAGGGGGTGAGAGAAAGGAAAAATACCAAGTTCATCAAGCCACCCCTTAACCATGCTCGCCTCCCGCGAACTCTCCTCCCGGGCTTTATGATCGACCACAAAAGCCGTGACGGAGAGATCTTCCACGAGCCCGCTTTTCTCTAATTGCTTGCATAGATATGCCAGGGTCATTGAGTCTGCGCCGCCACTTACTGCTAGTCCTAAATTTTATGAGTCTATGCATTTTTTATATATAGAAATATTGGGGAAAGGGAGTACCTAGTCGTCGTGGAATGAGCGACCTGCGGAGGCCGGGGAGGCGTTGCGATTCAGTCCATGCTCGGCGGAAGTGGTCTAGGAATTGGGGGGTGGTTATTGTTTTGGGGCTGGCGAGAAGACATGATGCTTTCATTTACGGTCATTTATTAGAGGGTTGAAGAATCGAAGGGTTGGTTGTAGTATGTAAAGTTGGTTTAAGACGTTGTCGGGAATTTATATTCAGGTCTTGGCATTGTCGAATGAGTGAAACTACAGACAAAATTTATAGGAATTGATGTTCCATTTCAAGTCAAGAAAAGAATGAAATGCAGAGTATATAATGACCAATGCTTATCATACAAATATGGCGCCTAATATTAACATCGAAAGAGAGAAAGAAAAAAAAAAAAAAAATAAGCCCCCAACAACCCAAGACAACCCTTTTGTCCCAACCCCAACAAAGACATAATACAAATACACGCTCTAAAAATTGATTATAGACGTCGAACCAGACCCCGATGCCGTCAGAGAATGAATACTGCCTGTTGGCGCGCTGCCATTCTCTCCTCCGTTAGCTGGTTCTGCTCGTAGATGAGAGCCAGCTTGGCTTTTATCCTCGTCGCCACCTGACCCGGGCATTGGGAGGTCTTTCTTTCCGTTTGACTTGTAGTAGAGGACCATGTCGCCTGAGGTGCGCCAGATGTGGTTACGGATCGTTGTTAATGTCATATTCGGGGGGATTAACTGTTTGGGTTAGTTTATTGTGACTTGGCTGGAGATCATGGGGACGAAGACATACCATGTTCTGACAATAAAGTTCAAGATACTCCTCTGGCTTCAGTGCATCCTCCGCGGGCTCTTCGGTGAAGGTCGGGTCGATTCGTTCGGCGATGTAGGCGAGTATCTTCTTGGCACGTAGCATTCTGTTCGCATTCAAACGGGAGTTGTTATGATTGCTGGGGCCATTGAGAGGGGGTCTGTATGGTCAGCTGTGGCTCAAGAATACATCAAGTATAGGAACTTACCCGTCTGGCTTAACTACCGGTGGCAGAAGATCATCAACTGGTCGCAAAGTAAACGCCACCTTGACAGGATCTTTCTGTGGCATTTGATCCTAGTTACTGTTAGAAGAGAGTAAGAAGTATTGCGGAATACTGCTTACCTTCAAAAGAAGCTCTGCGAGCCATAGAGGAATCGACTTCTCCAACTGGTCAATTTCCTCACTTAGACGACCAACGCTCCCTCTGTACAGATCAGAAGCAACTGCTGTATCCCCAGACTCCTCCTGTATGAAAACAACTGTCTTCGGCGGGATATTCAACCTAGGGGTCTCGTTATCAGGGATAGGCGTGATAGCCGAGGTCAAGTCCTGCCCAGGGTTCGCAGCGAGGAATTCATCGTATCCATGTCGAATCCGCTCGATAAACCCACTCAAATTGTTCTCAAACACCTTTTCTTCCTTGACGGACGAACGATCAGATTCCTCCGGCTTCTCCTTTTCTTCCTGGATCTGTTGCTGTGGCTTGACTTCGGACGGTGTCCGGCCGAGTTTTCCCATGCGGAATTTCTTACTGAACAGGGAGCTTCCCTTCTTCTTATCTTCCTTGTCCGGTTCGACAGGTGAAAGCGGAAGAGCTGTTGGTGTTTGGTCGCCCTGACTGCCTTTATCTGTCTCTGCGGTTTGCATTTTCGATGTGAAATAGTCGCTGGATCGGTCTGACATGGAACTTCGGGTGGCATCTAGCGTTTGCTGGGGTGTAGGCGATGCCAAACTGTCTGCAAATTCTCCCAAACTATGACCGGGTGATGTGCCCAGGTTGTTGCTATTGCTGCCACCGCCCATAGACGATGACAGAGTCCCAGGGGTATTGGCGAATCCGATACCAAACCCGGGGGTCGTCGGACTTCCAAACACGTCACTGCCCGCCCGTGGAGTCGTAGGAGGAGCATCGTTATGAGGAATCGGAATGTTCAAGCTCCTTGGTACATCTCCTGTCGGGATATCAAAAGGTGACAAATTCGCCGAGGTTTGCCGCGCAACCTCTTCGCCCTTCATTACTGTTTCTGCACGATACTCTTGGTCTCGATTAATTTCTGCGTCGACCAACGGGGCAAAGAGCCAGCGCAATATCCATTTTCCAAGGTTGACTACGCAGGTTAGAACGGAACAAAGAGGGCCAGGGGGAAAGGATACACACTTCTTTGATCATCTCTAAGCTCTGACCGATCAGGCAAATCAATCTCATCTGCATACGCCTCTGCATCAAAGCAGCGGTTGGATTCCAGAATGACAGATAGTCTTCCTGTCCGAATATCAATTGTGCACCAGTGTGCGATACTCTCTGTAGTGTTGATTTCGGCTTCGACATCGTCCATATGGCGCTTGCCAAACGATTGGATCGGGGCACACTACTCGTTGGTTAATAACAAGACAAAATCTGACCATCAAGTAACGTACCTTCAGCAAATCCCATAGAACAACTTCTCCCGCACTATCCTGGGTTAATGTGCGTTTCCTGTCATTCAACATGAGATGCTTGATTAACCCGTTTTGGCCCTCAATCGTCTCCTCTGGCAGTGTTTGGATGGGCAACGTAAGTTCAAATTCGTCCTCCACAACGGACTCAATGGAAGGTCTCCCTGGCGGCACGTTCGCTTCAGGGAAAGTCGAGGTGCTTGACAGGAGTAGGACGGAATTGTAAGGAATCTTCTTCCGCTTTGCTTGCGCCCCGTTGGCAGGCGGCGGGCTCGCGGCACTCTCACGGTCATCGGATGGCGGCTCGATCTCAGCGGTCGTGTCGATATCATGCCAGCGATTAATGCTGGATTTGGGAGTAGCTGTCCAGAGATAATCCCCTGCGGCCGCTACCTTAACAACCCCTTCGTTCTCCTGCAGCGCCGCGACACAGATTCCCTGCTCGATGTCCGGGGAGTTTCTGGTATCGGTCTTTGCGACAAGGCCGGAGCGATCGCTAGAGTAGAAGACGGACAATTGCGGATGGTTCGAGTAAAGCGACCAGACGCTGTCGTTATGCATCGTCAACGTATGCATGCATCTTCCGGCGGTAAGGGACCAAATCTTGATGGTCTGATCGGACGAGGCTGTCATGATCGTATCGCCATCGCGATTGACAAGAATGTCGCGAATATTATCCGTATGTCCTACAAACTTCGTGATCAATTTTCCAGACTTTGGATCCCACACCCTAACCACACTCTCAGGTCCACCACTAGCCAGAACAGATGACACAGCTCCCAAAGCATAGACAGAGCCCTTGGCCGTGCGATCGTCCCCAGATGCATCGATATTCAAGACCTCGCCGCCGCCATTCAAATCCCACAAGTGCAGCTTATGATCCAAACCACCCGACGCAACCCAATTGGCATGATTCCCCGGCGTCGCAAGAGTTTTCACATAATCGGCGTGTTTCCCAATGCGCGCGGGCACATCCGTCGACTCCGAGTGAGGTCGCCATAAGCGCACGGTCGTGTCCGAAGATGCAGAAACAAGGGCGGAGTTGTTTTGGGTTAAGACAATGTCGTTGATCCAATGGCTATGTGCCTGGATCTGGTTCCGAAACGTTGTCTGGCCCGGTTGCTTGGAGCCTAGGAACGAAGGAGGTGTTTTGGAGGACAGAGGGCGGTTGAGGTCCCAGGAACAGACGACACCATCGCGACCGGCGGAATAGCTGGATTGTTAGACGATAATTAATAGGGATTGCAGCGATGAAGGCTCACAGGATGGAATGGTCGGCGTCGACGGTTAAGCCGTTCACCCCCAGCCGATGACCGCCGGGAGCATCTGGAAGAGGGAGCACTGCCGCGAGACACATTAGCTTGCTTTTTCCATTGAACCATTGTTGTAATAAGTAAGCTCACCATATGCGACCCTCTGGTGACTAGGTTTTGGGGCCATGCAGAGGATTGCGCGCGAAATTCAACGGCGTGGTAGAGGAAGCGGACGGGACGGATTGCGGAGGAGATGAGAGCGGAGGTGGTCCGCGATCAGGCGCAGAGATAGTCAGATGCCATACGATACTGGCAAGCGCAATGCTATGGAGGGCACTATATGATAGGATGGAAACGGCAGGTAAGACTCAGAGAATGGAACGAGGGAGGAGAGCGCAGGTGGTTGTTGGAGAGACGACCAAGGCAGAAACCAAGCGGAGATAAGCCCGTCGGGGATTATTTCAAGCCACGAGCGAACCGGGGATTTGATGCACGGATATGCAGGGGAATGAATATAGAAATGGATTTACGTAGGATATTTTAATATAGAGGGGACACTGAGTACATGTAGTAGTTGATAGTAGTTGAGAGAAGCAATGTTGCAGCTGCATGAGATCAGCAAGTATGACGGCTCACTACCGAATACACTTCTATGCCACTGTCTCCTACCATCAACATATGTACAAACTCCCCGTATTGTGTCTGATACTCATTTTAGAACCCTGGTTTACCCTGGAACTGAGTAATAATGGAATAAAGAACACAGCTTCAGCCTCTGCGCTGATATCATATCAAACCATCGCACGTGACCCATAGTCCGTCTGTAGTTACAACCTAACTTCGTCTTATCCCACGTCTCACCCAACCCAATTCAACTCAATTCACCAGAATCTGAATACCAGAAGAAACGAATAATAACCATGGCCATCCCTCTATCCCAAATAAAACCCATCTATCTCCCAAACACCCCGGACGCATCCTCCGAATTCCCCACCATCCAATCAACCATAACGACCCTAAACCTCCAACCGCACGTCGAAGGCGGCTACTTCGTCGAAAGTGACCGCGACCCCCTCCGTGTCCCGAACCCTCGCCCTCCCACATCGCAAAACGATACAACCCGCTCCGCTAGCACCTCCATCTTCTACCTCCTCACCCCGCGCTCCCCGCTGGGCGCTTTCCATCGGAACGCCAGTCGCACGGTGCACACGCTTCACCGCGGCAGGGGGGTGTATGTCATCTTGCATGCGGATGAGGAGAGTGTGGGGAGGAATGGGGGGAAGGCGGGTGTTGAGACGTTTGTGGTTGGGCAGGATGTTGAGAAGGGGGAGAGGTTGCAGTGGGTTGTTGAGGGGGGGAAGTATAAGGGGACGTTTTTGTTGCCGGATGATGGGGGGAGTTCGAATGGGTTGTTGATTAGTGAGGTTGGTTTCTTGTATCATGGATGTGGTATGTTTATGCTGACGTTGGTAGACCGTCGTCCCCGGATTCGAATTCGCAGACCACGACTTCCTCAGCGCCGAAAAGATGGACGAGCTGCTCACCCGAGACCAAGTCCAGGAACTGAACTGGATGCTCCGCAAGACAAACTAGTGTACACACTAGGAGACATAATGTATAGAGCAACAGAATAATGTACATGTCTATTCACTCTTCCCCCGATCCTTCCCCTCCAACGTATTCCATGTAAACTGATAACTACCCAAAAATATAGCCCCTCCAACCCCAATCCACGCCACACGAGGCCCAATCCCCCTCCAAAAAGCCCCAACCCCTTCCTTCGAAATCTCCTGCACAACATCCCTAATCCTTGCCTTCGCACCCTCACCAGCAGCACCATCCTCCCTCCTTGCAAGCATAACCCGCGTCTTAACCACATCCAACGGCGTCGTCAACCCCGCCGCAATAGAGCCAGCAACACTACCAAACATCGCACTCGTCGACGCAGGCACTTGTCCCTCAGTCCCAGTAGGAACAGCGCCAGACGCAGCCATCCGCTTAGCATACCTCTCCTTCATCCCCTCCCACAACGTAAACTGCAGCACGGTGAACGGGATCTCCCGCGCAATAGTAATCCCCGCACCGCGGTACAATTCCCTCACCACCTGCCCATACCCATGCGCATTTCTCAGCGCCAAAATATCCTTCAGCGCAAGCAAACTCGACCCACCGAACAACCCCGCCTGCGCGCGCTGCTTGATAACCTCTGTAGGAACCCGCACCGCACAAGCAGCAATCTCACCCATCGACGACGCAATAGAGTGCGTAAGTGTAATATGTGTCCGCGACGCCTTCTCAGAGCTATTCGGAGGAGGTAACAATGAGCGCTTCACGCCGTCGTAAACAATGAAGAACGAAGCGGCCGATGGCGCGGAACCGAAGAGGACGGAGGGGAGGCCGGCGTAGATACCGCGGATGGTTTGGCGGAGGGAGACTTGAGGTGCTGGTGCGTTTGTGGTGGGGGCATGGCTTCGGGCTTTTTGGAGACGGGTCTTGATCGTGTCGAGGGGGTAGAGGGAGCAGTCGACCGTAAGGCCGGCGACGGCACCGGACTGGAGTGCAAGATCTCAGTTAACCAATTTCATATGGACGTACATATAGTGACAGTAACAGCGTACAAGCAAAGATCTAGTCCAAAGAGAGACCAATGCCTCTGTTTCGTGCTGTTGAGCCATGGTGGGATGGCTATCGAGTCAATGATTGGTTGAACTCAAGCTCCCCCAGTTACACACAGTAAATCGTGAATCGTGAGCTTGTGTAGCAAAGCTTGAAATGACAGAAAAACCAGGCTCTCTTTGTCAATTGAGTGAGATATGAACCCGCGCGAGCCGCAAATGGAGTTCCTGTCAACTTTCGGCCGCGGTCAAGTTGATCAATGATTAATTTCTTGACAGCCTCCGATAATCGGTTTGTCTAAACTCCGCAATCTCCGCATTAGCCTTACGTCAATTCATACAATACTGTACTCTTACATCCAGCTACAAAGCTTCAAAGATAGCATTGTATGTAATTCCAATTTATTTATAATATCTACCAGCTCCTGTGTCTTTCCATATGCAAGTAGGAGCACGAAAGAATGGACAATGAAAAAAGAACGAGCCCACGCCCCAGGCGAATCCTATACACACGACAGAAGCCCGGAAAAAGTGGACCGGAAACGAGGAAAAAGGAGACAATCGAAAATCTAGCAACCCAGCCTCTATCCAGACAATAACCACAACGCCGGAAGGGGAAAAAAAAAAAAAAAAAAAAAAAAAGAAGAAGATTGAGGGAACTCTCGTAACCAGCCTTGCCGGTTACGAAACATGATTAAAAAGGCAAAACAAAACAATGGGAGGTCAGATATGAAGACAGATGTGGACCCCAGTAGTGTATCAGACTGTACAGAAGCAGATTAGGAAAAGGAGGAAACAGAAGCGCAGAACACCGCCCAATAAGCCAAAATAGGTAAATCAATCAATCCACGCTGGATCGAAAAAAGCAAGAAACGATTAAAAAAAGGATAAACAATGAGGTGAGGGGAAGTGGGTATTTTTTTTTTCTCTTCGGATAAATGGACTCGCACAATATGGAGACACAGGATATGGATCTGGTGACGACGAGATATATTACTTGCCCTTCGCAGCCTTGCTAGCTTTGCTTGCAACGGGAGGGGCATTGGAGGGCGGTTCCAAGACATGGGTATGGTTTGGAGCTTTGACGGTCTGACCCGTCTTCTCGTCTTGCTCACAAACCTGAATGCTGCGGACCCAGTCATCACTTAGGACTTCGTCCAAAGTGGCGCGTTGGCTCACGGCAACCTTGAGCATTCGGCCAATGATATACCGGCTTTCACGGGGAAGAATGCGCAACAGCCTCCAGGGACCCTTAATAACCTCCTGACGTTGGGCACTCGACTGGGAGTTGGGTGGAAGCGGGGGCGCCTCTTTGCTCGTGGTGCGCGTAGGCTTGTTGTTACCGTTACTGGTGCCGTTGCTAGGAGTTTTGTCTTGCGGACTCTCGGGGGGTTGGTTTTCATTTTGTTCAGATTTAGATTGTCGTTGGTCCGAGCGTTGAGCGCTATCTGACTTGCCCGACGATCCGTTTTTATTCGCCTGCGATTGCTTGTGCTCGTCATGAGTAGAAGAGGGAATATCAGTGTTAGACCTGGTTGGACGATGGCGTCTCGGTTCGGCATCTGGGACGGGCGTTCCTGGCGTTGGAGGCGAAACAAACAGTCGGTACGAGTTATCATTTGTCCGTGGCTGCTTCCAGGGAAAACGTCGTAAAGTCATACAGCAGAAAATGATCGCTAATGACCAGATGTCCGTGGGCCGCGGATCATACTTTTTCTCATCGTAGACCTCGGGGGCCAGATACGGGTCTGAACCCACAATCCCTGTGAAGTAAAGTGAGCTTCGTTGAACATGAGAGGTTCACGGTTTAACATATCAGGAGAATCCTTACCTGAAGAGGGAACAATGTCGTTTTCAAACGGATAACGGAACACAACCGCACTGCCAAAGTCGATAAGTTTCATGATGCCGTGCTCATTAACAACCACATTATCCAACTTCAGATCCCGATGGGCCAGACCCATTCCGTGCAGGTAGGCCACACCACTGAGAATCTGTTTGAATGAACAAGCGATCTCCTCCTTCGCCATCTTGCCGGTCATAACGATGGCAAACAAGTCAAATGGAGCGTATTCCATCACCTCATACCAATGGCTGCCTTCTTGAATGATATCTAGGGTCTCGATGATGTTGCCATGGTGTAGCGTCGATCCAATACAGAATTCTGCCGTCACCTTCTTGGAATATTCTTTCAAGGTCTCCCAACTATGGCGGTCTCGGAATTGCTTCACCGCAAACGTGACGCCGTCGGTATTCCGTTTCAAGAGACGAACGGAACCACCGGCTCCAGACCCCAGCACCTTTCCAAGTTTTCCGTACTTGGAATTCAAACCGTGGTCATCGGCAAACGGAACATTGTCGGGTGCCATTTGAAATGGTGTATTCTTGCCAGACGATCGGCTTGACTTCTTGGAAGGCGATGAGGGGGAGTCATTGCGCTTATGCCGGTGGTGACCAATTTTGAAGAATCGCTTGAGCTCAGCCATATGGCCATGATGCTTGCCATCTGAGTCCTCCCGGCCCAGATCCTTCTTGTGACTTCCAAATAGGTGACCTCGCTTATCGTTTGACTTAAGGTCTCCCGCGCTGGATGAACGTGGGGTCCCGGGACGAAAACTCTGTGCCCGGCGTTTCAAATCACGACTTCCGAAAATGAATCGAGGATCGAGTTGTGCAAGGTTCTTGGGTGGCGGGGGCCGCTTGCTGCGAGCGTATGGGTCGTTCGGTTCACCAACCGGGGTGATGGCACCGGGAGGAGTATAACTTCCGGTATCGATCTTTCGTGCAGAGGATGGACGGCTCTCTTCCTGGCGCTTCAAGTCCGTACCGGCGCCAAAGAAGTGCGGATGCTTGGTTGCATCGGACGGGCGTTTCGTAGACTCGCGTGAAATATCGCTTTGTCTATGGGACAAACGGTCGGTTGATGAGGGTCGCGAGGTAGGCGCGCTTTGTGGAGCCGGTTTCTTCTCCGCTGTCGAACCAGGCGGGGACGTCTCTGGGGTCATCGGGGTGGACTGTGCCAGTCCTCCCTTGTCGCTTCCATTGACACTGACAGCACTATCGCTCGTCTTGGTGTCGTGCGAATGCGTAGCGGCCGGGGTGAGAGGGGGCGATTGCATGGCTGATGCGTGTGGGGAGGCGCGCGGAGAGTGAGGATTGGAACCATTAGCTTCTCGAGTACTGCGATCGCTGGATTCTCGGGAAGCAACCTGCAAAGGAATTTAAGAAGTCAGCCATCTTTCCACGTCACCAAAGCCATGTGTCAAGCAAGTGAGATCATCCCGAGGAATGCAACCAGAGGAATGAAGGGAAAACAGAAAGTGTCCACGACAACATTTTCTCAACTGTACAACTCATACGTGCATCAAATGGCAAACTGCATACATACCCTTGAAGACGGCAAAGAGACGGGCTCATAGGAAAAGTTCCGAAGTCTCGACTCCTGCAGCTGAGAACGTTGGAAGGTAGCGGCCAATGTGCGTATTTCTTCGTCGGGTGTCTGATTCGGGATCAGAGAAGACGGTTTCCCTTCAAGGGCGGGATCCTGAGCCGATGGGGACTTGACAGATGGTTCAATCTCCTCCGTGACGGACGAAAAACGAACTTGACCGGGTTGTGGTTTTAACTTGGAGGAGTCTGCGTCAGACGCCTCCGGGACTTGAGCGTCCTGCATGTGGACCGGGTTCTGGGTCGCTTGGGATTCTAATAAATCAAAAGCCTAGATTAGACGATGGCTCTGAGGGGGTTACAGAAGGCAGGGTAAAACAGCAATGCGCACCTGAATCCATAGCGTTTGTTGAACGGGAAAGGTCGGTCGTCGATTCAGACGTCATAATCGTCGAAACCAGCAGTGAGCGTTGTGGGACACATGCCCCCTCTACCGATGATAAGCCGTTATAGTGATTTATTTGTAACAGCTTTCTCTTGTTTAATTAATTGCTGCAGGCGAGAGGAGTGTTTTGGGAACCGCGAAAGACGCAGGCGCGAATTAAATCAGGGATTTGTTGTTCCAGTCGAGACGGATCCAGCGGCAAAGAGACCGTTTCTTTTTCCTCCCTGCAAACCGGGGTCTACCAACGCGAAGTAGTAGTAGTAGCGGCGAGTCTGGGGGAGCCACAACCGACAGACGGGACCGGGGACCGGTGGACTAGGCGGGAAAATGAGGGGAAGGGAGAGGGAAACAGAGGGGAGATTGATCCTGAAGGATTATATTACAACAAAATAGAAAGAGAGGAGAGTGAGGCAAAAAAAGGATGATGGAAAAAGAGAGAGATGATATAGGAAGAGGAAAAGAGAACAGGAAAAGAAGAGCGAAAGAGAGCAAGAGCAAAGCGCCCGTGACAATACATAACGGTAAGATACGACAGTCATAGTGGGGGACCGCCAAGAATAGCGTTTACGTCTTTACAACATCATGTATTTTGGCCTTGGCGTGATCTTTGGGGCAAAACAGAGTCATTTTTACACAGTGAGGAATTCACCTGGAATAAAATGTTTTATTATGTTCTTTCTCTCAGCAGGTCGATATGTCACAGCGCAGAAGAGGGGGGCGAATAGAACATTCTGACTCTTGTCTATTACCTTGGCAGTGTTCGGGATCGGGCGGAGTATGGGACGGCGGTAAGGCTTGGTAACACATGTGGTATTGATCGGGGTCGGCGAGTGGCTCCGTGATAATGAATGGAACTATGCACTATGTACTCCGTATGCCCAAGAGAAATGTACATAATGCGATTATGATATTTATGATAAATATTACCCTATAATCTCATATTTACCAAGGACATCTGCTTATATCCGGAGATATTACTGAATAGAAACTCACTGGAAACTACTATGTATGCCTGTCTGCATTACCGGAGCCGTCGTGCCGGCAACCTACCGCGAACAGCCATCATGCTAGAATCAGAAGTTCTGGATTCGACCGTCGATGATTAATCAGTCATTCGTGATTCATAACTATGACATGGCTGAATTGATAAGCTGGGCATGCATATTTATCGAGAATTATTTACTTTCAGTATCTGCTCTGTCTGTAATTTGTATGCCTGCCTATAGATGAAAATAACACTAGTGTACGGAGCACTTATGTATGATCACTGCACAGCCGAAAAGAGAAAAGTGGGTCTATGCACCATCATATCACGAACTGACCTCCGACTTGGGGAAGTTTCCTGTTTGGGTTAGTGGCCAGATCGTGGAGATCACATGAATATTTCTCTGTGTATGGAGTACTCTGGAGTGTTTAACCCCAATGCGAAGTCAATTGACATTCACTGGAGGTGGGTAACGCTCTTCTCTTTTGCGTTATTTTTACTTTACATGGTGCATTCGAGTATCACCTCCACGGCGATGCAACAGTTGAGACGTCAATCCTTCCTGATGATCTACCGCGGGATCCTGTCGATATCCACCCCTGTTTCTACTCCATACGGCCAGCCCGTGCTCCGTGCTGAAAGAAGCACCTCTATGACGATTGCTAACGATCGAGGGGAACTTCCAGTACTGCTATCAATTCAATAACTTCGGGAACAACAGTATCATTGGCATGTCTTGGCCTGTTGCAGCTTCTATCCAGGACCGCCAATTCGATTGGGGTCATCTCAGATCATTGCCAAGAATGAATTAGATATAAGAATGCCATATTCCAGCACTATCACGTAGGCAAGAGATCTCCGAGATGGGCCGACCCTGTCAGGACTAATTACTACTATGTCCGCATAGCAGCTCAGGGCCTCGAGATCGTCAGGAGGTTTGCAGAGTAATTTTGTTCTACATGGTTATATATCTCGCTGTACTCTAGTCCGTAGTAACATTCTGAGTACAAAGTATAGCAATTCTGCTCATACATACTCCATAGTAGAGACTTGAATGGATTACGTGGACTCACATCAGCTTCATAGCTGCCAAGGATGATGCTTATGAAAAGAGACCGGAAGCATCGTACACCAATTGCACGGCCGCGCGGAAACCTGCCAGTCGACATTCCAATTTCCCGGGAATATGTACGGAATGTACCCCAGACAACAAAAGTCTAATGGACGGAGTACGTCTTGTGTCAGATTTCGTTTGTACTCCGGGGTACATCAAACGTGTGCTGCGCCAGGACAGCCATTCAATACAGGAAATTGGTTTAACCACGACCCGTAACAAGACACGCTCAATCATATCGTATGCAAATCTATAATACAGTAGTAAAATTTCCATCCCAAACAAACGCCAGCGTCATAACCCAAGGGCCGAATATCATCCAAACCAGCTGCCTCGGTGCACATTATGTCCAGTATATCCCTCCGTCTATGGATTGACCTTGATACCCATCGACTTGGCCTGCGAAATCACGCTCTTACACAGTCCTTCCATGGTCAATCCCGATAACCGCAGCTCAGACTGTTTGATCTGCGCAATTTCGTAGACGTGCTTCAACGACACTTGGCCGATGCTCTCATGCCCGGGGCTAATAGCGCCACGGACTCGGTTCTTGCGCGGCTCAACGTTTGCAGCCTGCAAGAGCAGCCAGGAAGTAGTGGGAGTGCGGAGGTCAAAAGTGAACGAACGATCGGGACGGACGGTCACACGCGCGGGGACTGGGGTGCCGGTTTGGATGTGTGCTGTGCGGGCATTGAACTCCTGTAGGTAGCCATTCTAGTCAGCAATGGCTCACATGTCTTTCCTCCTGATCTTAGATTTATCACTTGCCTTGCAAAAGTCCATGCTCTTGACACCCTTACTACCCAGAGCTGGACCAACGGGAGGACTGGGGCTGGCCTGGCCAGCGCCCACTATGAGCTTCACAATCTGATTTTGTGCCAATGCCTTCCTTGCCATGATGAGAGACGACTCAAGGTGAATTTATTAGACTCGGAATAGAAATAGATGTTTGTTTAACTTGCTTCCCCAGACATTCATCTTTCTCAATTTTCCGGCGAAGTTGCTGCCATAATTAGGTAATACTAACTAGTCCATAATAGGTCTAGCGTGTACCATGGCCGCTACAAGCGACAAGCGAGACAACCGCGGCAGTCCGCTTGCTGGACGTCATCCAACTCTGGCAATTAACTGTTCATCCGGCATATTTGATCATCTCTGTTGTTCTGGTCACTGTCAATAGCTTTCAAACCGCTTGAATCTGTTGAGTATTATCCCTCCATCAACAACGAGTTTCTGCAATCGGTTGGGGATCTCCTATCCTGATCTGCTCTTTTGCCCCCAAAGAACTGGACTAGACCCCTTTGGGCCCCGCGCGCTATTGTTTTCCTTTCTTCGTCCTCTCGATCGGCTCAACAACGAGTCCCGTTCCCTTTCCTTTCCCTTTGAACTTTAACACCCGATTTCTTCATATTCCATTTCATCCCCAGAAAAGAAATACCTCTCTTCATCATGAACTGGCTCAAGTCGACGTATGTTCACCTCTTTCCCCGCTCTGCTAAGACAAAATAAAATGTGCTGATCCCTACAGTCTGGCCAGTGTTGCTGGCACTCAGGAACCGATCTACGGTCCCGAAGCCATCCAATCCGTCGCTAAGCAGACTGAAGCTGCTCGTTTTACTGAACTGACCAAGGAGGATTTGCGGTGGCGCGCCCTCCAGTACACCAATGTCGAGACCCAGACCTTCTATGCGATGGGCGATAATGGCACTCTGGCGATGGTTCAGGTCATCTACAGCAATATCGTGTGAGCATGCCTTGTATATCTGACTCGATAGTAGTCCATGTCGCTGACTTTGTTGTCTTCAACAGGGGCATCCATACCACCGCCCAGTTCAACTCGAAGATCTTCAACCTCAAAGGCGATGGTCCCCACAACTGGCACTCCGATCCCTTGTCCAACTTCATGTTCGATGAGAAGATGCTCTCGTTTGGCGCCGACAATCTGGCCGTGTCTCTCAACGAAGAAGGCACTGCCTACACCATCCGGTCAACCGTGAGCGAAGACAGCGTGGTGGACTTGACCTTCTCCCGGGCCGCTCCTGGTTTCGTCATCGGTAAGGATGGAACGAGTTACTTTGGCACGGATGCCGAGAACCCCTGGGGCTCGATGCACCACGCCTTCTGGCCCCGTTGCACAGTCCAAGGCACCATCAAGACCAAGGAAGAGACCTTTGACCTCGGGGGTCGGGGCATGTTCATTCATGCGATCCAGGGCATGAAGCCACACCATGCTGGTAAGTCTTCAACGAGAATCCCCTGGCATCGTGTTATCACAGTCTGACCAAAATAGCGGCCCGCTGGAATTTTGTCAACTTCCAAACCCCATCCTACTCCGCCGTCATGATGGAATTCACCACACCTCCCTCGTATGGCTCGACCGTCGTTAACGTCGGTGGTATTGTGAAGGATAATGAGATTGTCTACGCTGGCGTCAACAACACGGCCACCCACACCGACACCGCCAAGGATGAGGAAAGTGAATGGCCTGAGCCCAAGTCCATCAAATGGAACTGGGACGGCAAGACGACAGATGAGAAGGAATTCCATGCGGAATTGGATGGTTCTCTTGGCAACCGACAGGACCGTATCGATGTCATGGCGGAGGTCCCAGGGTTCATCAAAACGATTGCAGGCAGTGTTGCCGGCACGAAGCCCTACATCTTCCAAGTATGTTTGATTGTCTGCGCCGTTTCGGATTACACATAGCTAATGGGGATATAGTACGCACCGCAAGAGAAGCTTACCTTGAAGCTAAAGGTTGGTGATGAGGAAGTTGCTGAAGAGGGAACCATGTTCTCTGAAGCCACTTTCATTTCATGAGAAGATTTGGAACGTTATTTTGGCATTCGATGATGGCGTTTTTACATGAATGAGTTTTGCTTTTGCTTTTTTGAGATTGACGATGTTTACTCACCTACCAACGCGATCCGAAATCCTAATAATGCACTCTACAAGTGTAATTCCTTTCTGATATATACCGGCTACCCGCCATTGCTTCCCTTTCTCCCACTCCGTATAGTCTAGCTCCAATATCTGAGTTACACTGCCAGGCCAGCACGTGGCTCGATGCTAATGCAGTCTTAGCAAATGCATACGAATCTCGAAAGAAACACCTTGCTTTTGGATAACCTACGCACTCCTAAACACCGAACACATCTAACATCGACACAAAAAAGAACACCACTGAAGCCGTTCGGGTGCGCACCAGGCTTGTCTGCATAGCAGTCATAATATACCCGACGCTTCCTGTCTTATTGCCGTATGAGGAACAGTGCCAAGCAGTTTAGCTTATCGGTATCCTTGACAGCTACGCGACGACAACTTCGTCTATTCTCTCTACCTTTTTCTTAGAGAACAACAACATGAATTTATCCTTCTTCAGTAAGACACTAGCCTAAATAAGCTTTCTGGTTTTGATGTCTCATGATATTCTGCAGGTTTTAACCCCAACTTCAAAGGAGCGAACAAGTACGAACTTCCCCGAAACCTGAACAAGGGTATCCTTAAGAGTCCTCCATGGCCAGCATCAGCTCCTAGCACAAACCATGTGGCCTTTCTTCTACATAACCGCTACCAACTTGAGCTCAAGCATATCAACTTTTACTCTTAGACTCAAGAGACAGTCTTGAGCCAGTTGTACTCAAAAGTCAAATTAACTAACACTTACATTTACCTTGCGAGGCTCGCGAAAGAACTGGTTGTTTACTAAGTTATATGGCAATTGTCAGTTCCATACAATATGCCTGATGGAATTGTTCGATGAAATCGCTGGTGGAGAGTGTTTTACACATGTGACTGGTAACTCCGAGAAAGCTAAAGAAGACTGATGTCATGCGTGGGCCTTGATTGATCCTTAGCCTGCTTTGTTCGTATGGATACAGCATACATGTGCTTTACCTCATGAATCAGCTTAAGAAACGAAGTTCGTGGAGTTAAAGGACTGCGATAAGGTGTCGGACAGTAATTTACTATACAACGAAAGGGTTCAGAATGGAATCATACTAGCTCTCGCGCCCTATAGCTTTCCAAAAGTATTACTGTAGGTACAGTTAGGTTTATATCAAGCAAGTCAATAATTCCTACGCTAACTCCTCATTCAGCCCGTTTGTCAATCTGGTAAACCCGACTTCTCTCGCCCGCGCACCGCGTCATTGAATTAAAGAGTTCCCTCTGTCCAGATGGATACATAGTCGTCTCATTCCTGGTGGGGATGCTATCTGAATGATAAAAGGAATTCAAGGCGAATTCTGCAGAATCATCACAAAGAGACATTCGAATTGACGGATGCCCAGAACACATTTTGCATTTAGACCTAGGGAGCTGACCGTGAAATGCTCTCCGTCACATTGTACTGGCTCTAGACCTTCGTAGGGGCAGTATTCTATGGCTGGAAGGTAGGAGACATCCGCTGTGGGTTTATTTATTATAAACAGACCTGAGTCTCTTCTATCACCGAATTAAACAGACAGGATTTGATTAATAATTTGTTTTTGCTTTAATCCTCATGTGTTCATTCGTGACCTGTGGTTTGAGTGCAGTGGCTGACGTTCAATGACTTCTTGGTATAGATGGGACATATGTGGGTTGGGTCCCCAAGTGTTAAGTTCATGTCTCTTCTTTTTTTCTGTTGGTCAATATCGGGGTTATCCTCCTATTGACTCTTCTTGCAGGTCAAAAATATGTTTTGTTCCTTTTTATTTTTGTGTCTATTCAAATATTATCAGAGCACCCCGTCTTGACGAAACGGGGTTTGAAATTGCAGCTACAGAATCACCATATTCCAGCACGTGAAGAATAGCTACGCCATCATGAAGGCTGGTCAGCGTGGTTATATCTTGGCGAGAAATACGTATTGTGGTATTTGGTGCTGGGTGGAGATTTTCCACTGGTGTATAGTCGGGCCATACGGCTTGCGCTAGGACGAGATGGTCGTGTAGGATGCTGGGGAGGGTGGCTTTGTCTAGGGCGATGGATGGGGGGAGGTAGACGGTCCTCTTTTCTTGTTCGCCTGTGAAGATATTGGGGTTATCTGGTCGAAGGGTAGTCGGGTCGGGGACTATGCGGTCTTTGTTAATGTTTCGAGTTAAAGAGAAGACAGGGTTGGGACTCACATGAAGGGAGATCCGAGAGGGGATCCATGTTGTTTTCCAGTTCAGATGAAGGATGTCACTTTCCGCTAGACAAAATGAATGAACCTGACAGGGTACGTATACAAATATATGGGACATTGTACTACAAGCAAACAACTGAGCGCTTAGGGCAATTTCGAAGGGGACCAGCCCTCTGGCTGAGCCCTCGGAATCACACATATGAGGAGGCTTAGCGAGAGAGGCTGCCTAGAATGAATGTCGATGGAATAATGCGATGTTGGTGCTTAGACGGAACCGCACGGACTTTCCCTGGCGTTTGGTCGTGTTGAGAAGTAAGAGTACTATATCTTCGTTGATGCTCAATCAGAGCTTGAAGCAGATTGAGACATGGAACAAATACATTCTGCTCTCCAAGTTGAGAAAAATGAGACAACGTCGGTGGTTCTCATTCAAATCTCGATCAAAAATTGCGAACCCTCGTTACACTTCTTAGAAGCGTCCTCATCAGCAATCTCATCGAAGAATTCCATCAAGCATATCGTATGAAACTGACGATTACCATAAGCCTTTGTGAACAACCAATGCGCTCGCCCCCGGACCGTAAAGCTTTCTTCCAAGGAATACCCTATATCGCTGTCAGCTATGGCGTAGCAAGAGGAGGTCTCTATCCTCACTTATTTGTCCACCATCTAATACTGTTTCCAACACCGTATACACTATTTCCCGACTTTCCCCACCTTCCGGCCCTTCTCCTCACACAGAAACGCCATTATCAAAGCCGATGAGTTTGCCTTTAATATAATCCGGACCGCCTTTGAATTTGAGGATGAAGACTGTTCGACTTAGATTCGACTTGGCGCGTGTTACATCAAAAAAGGGCCATAGGATTTGTGTCAGGCAGCAGTGGTTATGTAGAACTTCGAGAATGGCGTCTCTATTGATGTTTGGGTATGTGTCATATTTACTCACCCATTTATAGGTGGGATTCGAACCTGTACAGTTATTAATGTTTTCAATTAAAATGTCAATCCGGGAAGCTGCTCACCAAAAAAGACTCAACAGCTTGTCCAAACGCAATACTTCTGGCCAACCTGGAGACGAGATGTTGAGAGATACATATGGAACTGCTCAAAGTGTTGAAGAGCTGAAAATCCATGAGACTGTGCTCCTGGACTACTCCAACCCTTGCCCATTGCAGAACAGCCTTGGCAGCACATCTCTATGGATTTCCATTCTTTCCCTCCTGACAAGAAGGGATATGATGCTGCACTGGTGATAGTGGACTGATTCAGCAAGAGGCCTATCAGTGTGCCATGTAAGAAGACTGCTACTTCTGAAGATGTTGCACATATGTTCATTGAACATGTCTACTGCCATAGAGGACCCCTGATGACCATTGTTTCAGACTGTGGACCCCAGTTCATATCAGCATTTTGGAATGAGCTATGTTGAATCCTTGGAATCCAGTTGAAGCTTTCCACTGCTTATCACGCGCAGACTGACAGGCAGACAGAGATTGTGAACCAGCATATCATGAATCAACTGAGGCCTTTCATCAATTGTTATCAGGACAATTGGTCAGACCTGTTGCCATTGATTGACTTTGCTGCTGCTGCTCTACCCTCTGAATCAACTGGTGCCTCACCTTTCCTAGTTAATTGTGGATATGAGCCCTGAACATCATTCGACTGGACGCTGATAGAGGGGTCCCTCCCAAGGGATGAGCAAGTTAGTTGACAACAAGCCCAGGACACAGCAAGGAGGATGGAGCAGATATGGACTGCTGTAGGCAACCAGATTAAGAAGACCCAGGACCAGCAGAAGAAGCAGGCAGATTGCCGACGTCATCCTATTGACTTTGATGTGGGAGACCAGGTGTGGCTCTCCTTACAACACTATCAAATGGATCGCCCCAATAAGAAACTGGACAGCCAGATGGCAGGACCGTTCCCAATCCTTGAGCGCGTTGGAAACTCTTACCGCTTGGAACTTCCAGAAATGATGAATATCCACCCAGTCTTCTCACCAGACAAACTATGACGGGCCGCCAATGATCCCTTGCCAGGACAGGTGGTTGAACCACCAGAACTGATCATTGTTGGAAATGAACAGGAGTGGGAGGTGGAGGAAGTCCTTGCATCTCATATAAACTGACGCTGACTGCAGTACCAAGTGAAGTGGATTGGATTTGATGAGGACCGGACATGGTACTCAGCTGCCAATTTCAAAGGCTCACCACACTGTCTATGTGATTATCACCAGAGATACCCAGAGAAAGCAGGACCGCCATATCAACTGGAGGAGTGGTTGAAGGCATGGGAAGAAGGGGTTGATGAGATTGATGACCATGTTGATGATAACAAACCAGCAACATAGAGTCTGGGGACAGACTCCGCTTAAGGAGGGGGGTTATGTGACGGCTCAACGACCAGACAAACATTGCCAACATGCCAAAAGATGCCATACAAGCAATATGGACAAACAAGGGCTCAAGCCGCATCGCACAAA